>NW_027602479.1:0-34975 GCF_053455715.1 Rhinoraja longicauda
CTCTCGCACCTGTACCCGAGATCATTAAGCTGCCAGTTCTGTACCTTGCTTAGCGATGTTTTTGTAATGTTTAAAATGTCCCAGTCGCATGTACCTATCCAAGTCTTGCCCATCAGGCCTCTCCCATTAAATAGATGCAATTCAATAGAAACAAAGAAACATAGAAAATAGGTGCAGGAGTAGGCCATTCGGCTCTTTGAGCCTGCACCGCCATTCATTGGGATCATGGCTGATCATCCACAATCAGTAACCCGGAAGTAAGCAGTAATCAGGAAGCATAGGGTGATGGTGGAAAGTTGCTTCTCAGAATGGAGGCCTGTGACTGGTGGTGTGCCACAGGGTTCGGTGCTCGGCCCGTTACTGTTTGTCATCTAAGTCAATAATTTGGATGAGAACATGCAGGACAAGATCAGCAAGTTTGCTGATGATACAAAAGTTAGTGGTTTTGCAGATAGTGAAGATGGTTGTGAATGATTGCAGCAGGATTTGGAATGATTGGCCACGTGGGTGGAGGAATGGTTGATTGAATTTAATACAGAGAAGTGGGAGGTGTTGCATTTTAGGTTGTCGAACAAAAGCAGGACCTACACAGTAAATGGTAAGCCTCTGGCTAGTGTTGTAGAGCAGAGGGATCTAGGAGTACAAGTGCATGGTTCCTTGAAAGTCGAGTCGCAGGTAGATAAAGTAGTCAAAAAGGCTTTTGACACTTTGGCGTTCATCAGTCAGAGTATTGAGTATAGAAGTTGGGAGGTCATGTTGCAGTTGAAGAAGACCTTGGTGAGACTGCATTTAGAATATTGTGTTCAGTTCTGGGCACCATGTTATTGGAAAGATATTGTCAAGCTTGAAAGGGTTCAGAGGATGTTGCCAGGACTAGAGGGTGTGAGCTAAAGGGGGAGGTTGAATAAGCTGGGTCTTTGTTCCATGGAGCATAGGAGGATGAGGGATCTTATAGAGGTACACAAAATCATGAGAGGAATAGATTGGGTCGATGCAGTCTTTTACCCAGAGTAGGGGAATCGAGGACCAGAGGACATAGGCTCAAGCTGAAGTGGAAAAGATTTAATAGGAATCTGAACAGTTATTTTTTCACGCAGAGGGTGGTGGGTGTGTGGAACAAGCTGCCAGAGGAGGTAGTTGAGGCTGGACCAAGCCCATCGTTTAAGAAACAGTTGGACAGGTACATGGATATGACAGGTTTGGAGGGTTATGGACCAAGTGCAGGCAAGTGGGACTAGGGTAGCTGGGACATTGTTGGTCGGTGTGGGCGAGTTAGGCTGAAGAGCCTGTTTCCACAATATATCACTCTATCACTCTAACCCATGCCTGCCTTCTCCCCATAGCCTTTGATTCCACTAGCCCCAAGAGCTCTATCTAACTCTTTTCAATTATTCCAGTGAATTTGCCTCCACTACCTTCTGTGGCAGAGAATTCCACAAATTCACAAATTCTTTGCTCTCTGGGTGATTCCACAAATTCACAAATCTGTGGGTGATTCCACAAATTCACAACAGTCCTACGTTGCTTCCTGCTGTGCTATCCCGCCTAGTGAGCTTTCTTTATCACCTTCCATACCGAGTTCCAGCCACTCACCTGCCTCAGTTCTCTCAGTTCTGCAATGAACTCCTTCCCCCCCCTCCACCCAGCAATTTTAATTTGAACCCACCCGATTACCAGCAGCAAACTTTCCTGTCAGGATATTGGTTGGTCTCCAGTTCAAGTGTAACCCGTCCTTCTTGTATGGATCACCTCTGCCCCAGAAGAGATTCCAATGGTTCATAAATCTAAATCCCTACCAATAGACAATAGACAATAGGTGCAGGAGTAGGCCATTCGGCCCTTCGAGCCAGCACCGCCATTCAATGTGATCATGGCTGATCATTCTCAATCAGTACCCCGTTCCTGCTTTCTCCCCATACCTCCTGACTCCGCTATCCTTAAGAGCTCTATCTAGCTCTCTTGAATGTATTCAGAGAATTGGCCTCCACTGAGGCAGAGAATTCCACAGATTCATAACTCTCTGACTAAAAAAGTTTTTCCTCATCTCTGTTCCAAATGGCCTACCCCTTATTCTTAAACTGTGGCCCCTGGTTCTGGACTCCCCCAACATTGGGAACATGTTTCCTGCCTCTAACATGTCCAACCCCTTAATAATCTTATACGTTTCGATAAGATCCCCTCTCATCCTTCTAAATTCCAGTGTATACAAACCTAGTCGCTCCAGTCTTTCAACATATGACAGTCCCGCCATTCCGGGAATTAACCTAGTAAACCTACGCTGCACGCCCTCAATGGCAAGAATATCCTTCCTCAAATTTGGAGACCAAAACTGCACACAGTACTCCAGGTGCGGTCTCACTAGGGCCCTGTACATCTGCAGAAGGACCTCTTTGCTCCTATACTCAACTCCTCTTGTTATGAAGGCCAACATTCCATTGGCTTTCTTCACTGCCTGCTGTACCTGCATGCTTCCTTTCAGTGACTGATGCACTAAGACACCCAGATCACGTTGTACGTCCCCTTTTCCTAACTTGACACCATTCAAATAATAATCTGCCTTCCTATTCATACCACCAAAGTGGATAACCTCACACTTATCTACATTAAACTGCATCTGCCATGCATCCGCCATGCATCCGCCCACTCACACAACGTGTCCAAGTCACCCTGCAACCTCATAGCATCTTCCTCACAGTTCACACTGCCACCTAGCTTTGTATCATCGGCAAATTTGCTAATGGTACTTTTAATCCCTTCATCCAAGTCATTGATGTATATTGTAAATAACTGCAGTCCCAACACCGAGCCTTGCGGTACCCAACTAGTCACTGCCTGCCATTCTGAAAGGGACCCATTTATCCCCACTCTTTGCTTTCTGTCTGCAACAACTCCTCAGCCACACATTTATCTGTCCAAATTTCTTGTACTTGCCGTCATTAGCACATGGTACTGGAGGTCCTGCTTTTGAACCATTTGCCTAACTACGTATATTCATTTTGCGGGACCTCTTCCATTTTCCTAATGTCATTGGTGCCAACATGCACAGCACTCACCCTCCCCTTGAGAATGTCCATGCCTGTCCAAATGGTGTAGATCCAGTCCCTCCAACTTCTCTCAAATAACCTCTGCGCCACTGATATCGGGCCCACTGTTCTGTAGCTCCCTGATTTATTCTTGCTGCCCTTTTCAATAATTCCCCTCTTAAATAGTCTTGTTCAAAACATCTCACAGTGGTGCAGCTAGTAGAGCTGCTGCCTCGGCTCTCCCATCATCTGGCATCGAACGAGACCTCGGGTGCTGACTGTGTGGAATTTACACATTCTCCCTTTGATCTTGTGGGTGTCCTCTCAGCTCCCAAAACATCAGTGATGGTACTTTCTTTTAATTCTATCTTTTACATTGTTCTGTGTTGTGGTGAATGGAGCAATTTGGGTGGGCAGAATGGGAAGAGGCAGCGGGAAAGGGGGTGGGGGGAGAGGATGGGGGAATAGGAGAAGGGAGGAGGGAGAAGAGAGAGATTGTAATATATTTACCGAAATGGAGCAATGAAATTCTTATTTGCAGTACCATAATACGTCTAAACGATAACATAAAAACAAATACATTTTCAGTTCATTAATAAAAACAATATTAGTGAAAAACAAAGCAAGCCCAAAGATAAAATGGGGGAGAATAACATAGTTGAGGGTAGGATTTCTTTTTTAAAGGATGCTTGGTGTGCACTCAAAGGTCCTGTTTCCATGCTGTTTATCTCTGACTCTGTCCCAACAACTACACTGTTCTGCCGCTGTGGGACCGTGTGTGGCTCACCCCTCATCCCGCATCCTTGTCAACTCCAAACAACACAACCCAACACTTTTAGACATTTGTGGTAGTATAAAAGCTTTATCCCTGAAATTAGGTGAGTTAATCTCTTCTGGGCTATTTTGAATGCAAATGTACTCTTAAATAACGAGACCAACATCGCACTTAAACTTAAACTGTATTTTCATCTCCAACCCCGCTTGCAATAAATCCCAATGTGCTGCTTACCTTCCTGACGTTTGTCGCACCTTCATGTCGACTGTCAGGTGTCTCATGCACAAGAACATCTCGATCTGTCTGCACTCCACCCACTTTTGATTTCTACTGCCTTTTCATACTTCACACAAGTGCTTAACCTCGCATTACATAGAAACATAGAAAATAGGTGCAGGAGTAGGCCATTCGGCCCTTTGAGCCTGCACCGCCATTCAATATGATCATGGCTGATCATCCAGCTCAGTAACCTGTAACCTTCTCTCCATACCCCCGATCCCTTTAGCCACAAGGGCCACATCTAATTCCCTCTTAAATATAGCCAATGAACTGGCCTCAACTACCTTCTGTGGCAGAGAATTCCACAGACTCACCACTCTCTGTGTGAAGAAATGTTTTCTCATCTCGGTCCTAAAAGACTTCCCCCTTATCCTTAAGCTGTGACCCCTGGTTCTGGACTCCAACATCGGGAACAATCTTCCCGCATCTAGCCTCTCCAACCCCTTAAGAATTTTATATGTTTCCATAAGATCCCCCCTCAGTCTTCTAAATTCCAGCGAGTACAAGCCTAGTCTATCCAGTCTTTCTTCATATGAAAGTCCCGCCATCCCAGGGATCAATCTGGTGAACCTTCTCTGTACTCCCTCTAAGGCAAGAACGTCTTTCCTCAGATTAGGAGACCAAAACTGCACACAATACTCCAGGTGCGGTCTCACCAATGCCCTGTACAACTGCAGTCCCTGCTTCTAAACTCAAATCCTCTTGCTATGAATGCCAACATACCATTCGCTTTCTTCACTGCCTGCTGCACCTGCACGCTTGCTTTCAATGGCTGGTGCACCATGACACCCAGGTCACGTTGCATCTCCCCTTCTCCTAATCGGTCACCATTCAGGTAATACTCTGCTTTCCTGTTCTTGCCGCCAAAGTGGATAACCTCACATTTATCCACATTATATTGCATCTGCCATGCATTTGCCCACTCGCCTAATCTATCCAAGTCACTCTGCAGCCTCCTAGCATCCTCCTCGCAGCTAACACTGCCACCCAGCTTCGTGTCATCCGCAAACTTAGAGATGTTGCATTCAATTCCCTCGTCCAAATCATTAATATACACTGTAAATAACTGGGGTCCCAGCACTGAGCCTTGCGGTACCCCACTAGTCACTGCCTGCCATTCCGAAAAGGACCCGTTTATCCCTACTCTTTGCTTCCTGTCCGCCAACCAATTTTCTATCCACCTCAACACTGAACCCTCAATACCGTGTGCTTTAAGTTTGTACACCAATCTCCTATGTGGGACCTTGACGAAGGCCTTCTGAAAGTCCAGATACAACACATCGACTGGTTCTCCCTTATCCACTCTACTAGTTACATCCTCGAAAAATTCTATAAGATTCGTCAGACATTATTTGCCTTTTGTAAATCCATGCTGACTTTGTCCGATGGCATTGTTTTTCATTAAGTTCCGTTTGCCCGGTTTAAACCCATTCTCTCGATCCGTGCCTGTCTAAGATGCCTTGTTTTGGGAGGAGCACAGCTGGGTAAGGCAGGAGAGGGAGTGGGGGGCTGGTGCACAGTGAGCAGAGATGGTGAATCAGAGGACATGAGTGTGAGAGAGGCATCATCTGCAGGATAATTTTCTCCCACACCAGCAGTGAGCTAATGTTGGCCCTCTGTGTACTGGAATATAATATATAGAATGGATTGGATAATAAACATCCAGAGAAAAGGTACATCCCTCCCCAGGAACACTCACTATTAATGTTGGACACTGAGCGATGAGAGTGTTGTAAAGTACGTAATGTTAGGAACGATGATGTTAATTTTGACAGGAACAGAATTGCGTGATTGCAGCAAGCTGGGATGGGCACATGGCATGGCTGTGATTTTGGCCTGAACTGGACATTCCTGTGTGGTGAATTCTAAATAATTCTTTCCAGCTTTCGGTTCCATTGACGATCCAATGGACTCACTCCTTCAATCATTTTTACCCATTCCTGATATCATGTTTGTGAGATGCCGGTTGCAAAGCAAGAATAGAGGATTCTTCACTTCTGACAAAAAAAACACCAGTCGTTGCATATTGGGCAATATTAACAACTGAAAAGTACGAGATTAAGTAAGAGGCTTTCTGGGAAGACAGACAGAGACATTCTGTGGTACCTTGAGGGGTCAGTGACAACATCTTATGATTTTCAGTTCCCTCTATAGTCTTACTCCTCCTTATCTCTGCAATCCATTCCGTGCAGCATCTGATATATCTTAGCTACTCATCTGCACATTTAATGTTTTCATAGCTGGCAGAGAGTTGAACAGCATGGAAGCATGCACTTTGGCCCAACATGTCAGTGGTTTGCCTATATCCCTGAGCAAGTGTTCCTCGAAGTGTTGGAGCAACACAGCCGGACAGATAGCATCTGTAGAGGGAATGGACAGATGGTGGTCTGAGTCTGAAGAGGGGGCCTGACATGAAACATCACCTGTCCACTCCCTCCACAATGCTGCTTGACCTGCTGAGCTCTTCCAGCACTTGGAGTTTTGGTCAGAATTGCAGAATATGCAGTTTGTTGTGTGTCTTTATTGTCCAAGTAGCTCTTCAAATTTCTTTAATACATGATAATAGTACATGCCTCAACCACTTCCTCTGGCTGCTCATTCCATATACTCATCACACTCTGAAAAATGTGTCACTCCTTAAACCTATGACTTTTATCCGGAGAAAGAGATTGTGACTATCCAGCTTACTAACATTCCTCAATTTTATAAACCTCCATAAAGACACTACTCAGGTTTTATCCTTGCTCCAGGGAAAATAGACAGCTTATCCATTCTCTCCCTTTAAACTCAAAAGTCCCAACAACATTTTCTAGTTTTGGCTGTTTTGCAGCTGCCAAGGCCCCATGTGGTGTCTGCTCATGATAGTTCTCGAGCACTGACACCAATGTGCAAAACAAATGATTTTGTGGATGTTCCTTTTCCAGTCCTCTCTGTTACTGTAGTCCCACCGCACAGCTGAGTGTCCAGAGCTGCCACGTTACAGGAGGTTGATGTAGAATGTAAAACATATCATGGAGCTGCTGGGCAGAACGGCCTGTTTCTATGCAGGGACATAAATAATTCATCTTCCCTTCTGTGGCCATTGCAGGTCAAACGGAAACACATGTTCTGGTCAATTCTGCCCCCTTCAACCATCCTGGCAAAATGAGAGCAAGATTCGGGAACGACAATTACTGGAATCTTGAGCAAAATGCTGGAGTAATACAACGGCTCAGGCAGAGTTTGCTGAAGGAATGGAAAGCCATTTTGGGTTGGTCAGACTGAAGAAAGTGGAAACAAGCAACTTTCAATATCAGGAGCGCAGGTAACATTGGTGAATGGAAGGATGCAAACTGAGCAAAATTCGACATAAAGAATCAAAAGGGCAATTGGTGAAATGAGGACTGGAATATGAGGGAACAGGAGAGAGTGACAAGTGGTTGTACAGAATGAGAATCAGTATCCTTGGAAGCTTGAGTGAATAACTGATGATCCCTGTTTTCCAGTATGTGTTATGTCTTGTTCCACTATTTCCTCTGTGTTGAGCTCAGTCACGATGTTCTCATGCTAATTTTCAAACCGTTTAGTGGTCCCATCTGTCTCCCTCGTTGCAGTACTCTCCATAATTTTTAATGGTCCAAGATATATGGCTGCCTCCAATTCAGATCTTTAGATAAACTGATGTAATTTTTCGTGAATGAGGAATGATTGTGTGGATGTTCCTTGTCCAGTCTCCTCTTTCACTGCAGTCCCAGGACACAGCTGAGTGCACAGTGCTTCCACATTGCAGGATGTTGGTGTGCAGTATAAAACAAGTCAATGTTGTTGGGCTGAATGGCCTGTTCCTCTGCAGTAACTTCCATACAAAACACCCTTGTTTTTGCAACCACTACATTACTAAAGGGTTCACTTTCCTGCTCTGTCATCCCTGTTTTTACCAGGAAATCCATAGACTGAGAACAAGGGACCTTTCACACCAAGGAATCAGGTAACCATTGATGAAAGGGCTCAGATGCAAATTGAGCGACAAGAAAACGAGAATTTATGGAAAAGGAGAGTGGCTGAGGATAGGAGGAGGGCATGGACAGAGAGAGGCAGTTTTCATAGGAGTTTGAGTGGAAGGGCTTAAATACTTGTTTCTGTGTACCAAATTCAAATCTGCCATCATAACATTTCCAATGGAAGCGCTGCAGATTAATTTGCCACCATTCCCACAATCCTGTTTGTAACAAGAAACATCTAGACGGAAAACAAAGTACTTTACATATCGGGCACAGGTAACATTTTGTGAAAGGCCACAGCTCGTTCCATATACCTACCACCCTTTGCATTTAAAAAAAAAAAGTTGCCCCTCACGTTCCTTTCTATTCAATCTTACCCCCCTCACCTTCAATCCATGGCCTCTGGTTTTGATTCCCCTACTCTGGGGAAAAGACTGTGCATTTATACTATGTATTCCTCGCATGAAATGATACGCCTCTATAATATCACCCCTCATCTTCCTGCACTCCCGAGTTATAAAGTTCTGGCCTGCTCGACCAAGGAGTGAATTTCCTGTGTCCTTTTCTGCTGTTCCACCACTGCATTATTTATCATTGAATTAGAATCCTCCATCAATGACTGCCAAGATCACTCAGTGTCTTCTCACAGGAACACAGCAAAACAGGGACAAAAGTAGATTGCCTGCCCTGTGTCAATGCAATCATAACTGATCTGCCCCAGGCTTCAACTGATATAGTCAAAGTGTCATACAGCACGGATACAGGCCATTCAGTTCACCTTGTCCATACTGATCATTAAGTATCAATTTATATCATTCCCAGATATCAATATATGATCTGTCACCTTCTAGGCCTTGGTGATTCAAGTGCTCATCTAGATACTTCTGAAATGTTGTGATAGCCTCTGCCATCACCATCCTCCATACAGTGTTAAACTCCTGGGCCCTGTTATTTGCAGTGTTATACTCCTGGGCCCTGTCATTTACAGTGTTACACTCCTGGGTCCTTTCATTTACAGTGTGAAGAAGGCATATGGCGTTGTTGCCTTCATTGGACAGGACATTGAGTGAAGGGTTAGGACATCACCTTGCATCTGGATAGAACATTAGTGAGACTACATGAGTATCATGTGCAAACTCAGATCCTGGGGGGACAGGGCTTTCTCCATCGCTGCTCCCACCCTATGGAACTCACTACCCCAAACCGTTAGAGACTCCTCCACACTCACCACATTCAAAACATCGCTGAAGTCTCACCTGTTCAGTACTGCCTTCAACCACTGAAGGTCACCTCACCTTCTGTCTCCTTTCTCTGTTCGTTTATTTATTTACTTATTTATATATTTATTCATTTCCCTATGTTCTCTAAATCTCTGTAAAGCGTCTTTGAGTATATGAAAACCTCTATATAAATAAAATACATTATTATTATTATTATTATTTCTGGTCACCATGCTATTGAATGAAAAGAATGTGATTGAGATAGAGAGGCTGCAGAAGGATGTTGCCGGGACAGGAATGCTCAAGATGTGAGGAGAGCTTGGATGCGTGGGGGCTGTTTCTTTTTTGGAGTGAAGGAGGCTGTGAGGTGACCTTGCCGAGGTTTATTAAATTACGAGGGGCATAGATAAGATTGATGCTTGCATTCATTTTACCAAGGCAGAGGTTGGAGGCCTCTATAGGCTGACTAAAGCTGGAGGCCATGGGTTTAATGTCTGGCTGGATTATGGGCTATTACCTACAGTACAGAACTTTATTGTCATTCGGTACAGATACCGAACGAAATTACATTTCCAGCAGTCACAGAACACAACAAAAAAGAAAAGAACACAGGACACACGACCCCAACACAAACATCCATCACAGTGACTCCAAACACCCCCTCACTGTGATGGAAGGCTGAACCGAGCCGCACCGGGCGATGGAAGGCCCCGCGGCCGAGCCGCACCGAGCGCTGAAACGTCCCGTGGCCGTACCGGGCGATGGAAGGCCCCGCGGCTGAGCCGCGCCGGGCACTGTTGTGACCCGCGGCCGAGCCGCGCTGGCGATGTTAAGTCCAGCGGCCGAGCTGCGCCGGGCGATGGAAGGCCTCGCGGGCGATGGAAGGCCCCGCGGGCGATGGAAGGCCCCGCGGCCAAGCTGCGCCCCGGGGAAGAGACCTAAAAAAAGAAAGGTTTCACCCACCCCACCACCCCCCGCCCCCCCCCCCCCACCCACACATACACAGCCAAAAACAGAAATATAAACCATCCCAACACCGACACACAAACAAAAAAAAGGAAAAAAGACAAACAGACTGCCAGCGAGCCGCAGCCGTTAGGCACAGCCACATGTGACTACAAGGAGAGGATAGCTGATGGAAGTATATAAAGTTACGGAAGGTATAGAGAGACAAGTCAGTTGGACCTTCTTTCCCAATGTGAAATTGTCAAACACTAGAGGGAATAGATTTAAGGTGAGAGAGACAAAGTTTAAAGTAGATGTGTAGGTTTTTTTTTTTTTACACAGGGTGATGGGTGCCTGGAACATCCTGCCATGGGTGGTGAGGAAGCAGATACAATAGTGGCATCGGAGAGGTTTACAGATAGGCTCGTGGACCTGCAGGGAATGGAGGGATATTGATCATATGTCGTCATGCAGCAGGGAAAAAACCCTTCGGCCCAATTCATTAATGTCGGCTAAGATCCCCTAGTTTAGGTAGTCCCATTGGCCCATTTCCTTCTAAACCTTTCCATGTACCTGTCCAAGTATCTTTTTAATGCCGTTATAGTCCTGCATCAACTACATCCACTGGCAGCATGTTCCATTTACCCACCATCCTCTGAGTGAAAAAATTACTCCCAAGTTCCTGTTAATTTTTTCCGCTCTTACCTTAAACCTATGTCTACTGGTTCTTGATTCCCCAACACTTGGGAAAAGACCATGCACGTTTACCCTACTTATTTCCCTCATGATTTTATATACCTCTATAACATCTTTTGCAAGGAGATATGATTAATTTTATCGTGCTGCATTCGGCATAGAGATTGTGGGCCATAGGGTTGTTTCTGTGATGTGCTATTCAATGTCCTAATGTGAGCAGGGAAAGATTTAAATAGGACGTGTGAGACAGTTTTATTCACACAGAGGGTGATGGATGTATGGAATGAATTGCCAGAAGTGGTAAAGGCAGGAACAATTATGACATTTGAAAGTCTTTTGGACAGGTTCATGGATCGAAAAGGATTAGAGGGATAATTATGGTCAGGCAGAGGCAAACGGGAGTTGGGCCAAAGAGCCTGTTTGCATGCCGTAGTTGTGCTTCAGCTGCCAATATCCTGTTTACTGTCTGTTCTGGGACCGGAGCACAGACACCAATATCTGATGCGACATGTTTTAGTACAACAGGAATGATCCTGCCAGTTTCCTTTTGCAGCCCCCTCTGTTCACTGTAGATCCACCACACAGCACAATGCTGCCACGTGGGATGATGGACGATAAATCTGATAAAATTCTCTGGCATGGATTATTTTGTGGCTACTTCCTCTCTAGCCCACACTGTCCATTACATTTCCAATACACAGTCCACTGGCAGCTTTTATCCGATGACTACTCCCTCTGTTAATACTTATGTCCATTTCTGTTCCAGTATGGCCCTCTGTGTAATAATGGTCACCTGGTCATTTGGCCAGATTTTTCAGGACCTACAGTGTATTTCCTCTCTGATACATTTGTCTGTTACAATTGCAGCCCCCTGCTCAGTGCTGACCCTTCACTGATCTGCGGTTGTTAGAGGAAGTCGACGGGAAACAATGGACTCTTCATTCCACAGACACAGAATGGGGGGTGTTGGTTTGTCTGCTTTGCATGTTTTCCCCAAACCCGCATCGGCTGCACTGTTATCCAGCCCTGCAGTTATTCACTCGGGAAGCGGATGTGGAAGGTAGCGGGTGAGCTGTCGCTGAGTCTGTCAACACTCACGGTAGAGTCCCCGGGACTGAGGAGGTTGCAGGTGGTCTCATCTCCCTCCATCCCAGGCAGCAGCACCTCTGCAGAATCAGGTAAGAAGACATCACCACTTGATCAATCTCAGAATTTTACCTCATGTTAATTGATTGTAATTAATTTTCCTGTACAACGCTGAGAGGGAGATCTTACGTTTGTCTGTAGATCTCCCAGTCAGGGAGTCATGTGTTTCACCCACTATTAATTGCTGTCCCACTTTACAGCTTGCACAAGACCCTTGTACCTCATTTCTCTCTGATTTTAATTCTGTGCTTTCATTTGCAGAATGTCACCTGGTGAAATGAGGGTTCTGCTACTGATCCTGGGTTCTCTGAGTGAGTAATTTCCAACAGGGGTAAACTGTGTGTTGTGTACGGCAAGAAGAATTGGGATTTATATATTGTCTGTACAGGAGCAATAGCAATGTATCTATTCAGTGCAAATGGGCCATGACCAATTAAAATTTGACACAGAATATTAGAACAGGTATTAAAAAGTAAAGACAGCAAGTTTGAAAAGGCAGCAATATTGATATGAAGGAGCAGGTAACTTAGTTTTCCACATTCAGCTGATGCAACTTTTCCGCCAATCTCTCTATTCTGTATGTGTGATGGGCTGTTTAAATTAAAGATTCTACAAAACTGATATCGCTATCAGCTCCATTCTTGCACATTATTTCACTTTCACCACCTCAACGTCACAGCTGATACCACTGCCCTCTTCTGTGAAAGACCAGTGCAAAGGGTGGCATGGTAGTGCAGCAGTAGAATTGCTGCCTCACAGCGCTAGATACCCGTTTCGAACCTGACTCTGGCTGCTGTCTGCATGGAGTTTGTACGTTCTCCCCGTGACCTGCGTGGGTTTTCTACGGGTGCTTTGGTTTCCTCCCGATCGCCAAACATGTTGGGGGTTGTAGGCTAATTGGCTTGGTATAATTGTAAATTGTCCCTAATGTGTAGGATAGTGTTCCCGTGCAGGGATCGCTGGTCAGGTATGGACTTGGTGAGCCAAAGGGTGTGTTTCAGCACGGTATCTCTACACTAAACTAAAAAAGAGGTGTGTTTAGAACTGGACACTGCCTCCAAATACAAGCTGTTGTCTGGTCAGCGACACAGCTCTCTATTTTCTTTCCATTTTTTCATTTTCCATACTTTACACAACATCTCAAGTGCTTTTGTTGCTTATATGTCAGTGTTCTTCACCCATGTGTCTTCCTGGTTGACCTTGTAAACCGAACATCCTCTGCACCTCCTCTCCGTATCTACTTTTACGGCTCTTGGTATCTATCCTAAATCTCCCTATTTTTGCTTTGGCCAACCCCATGCTTTCCTCGAGATCTGTGTGCCTCTTGGATTAGAGTCTCCAATTCTTTAATGGGAACATATTTGTTCCAAGTCTTCACTCTGTTCTCCATGATTGACTCCCCCTGCTTTGCATTGCCTGCAAGCTGCAGTTGTAAATTGAGTGTTGATAGCTTTTTGACCAGAATTGAAATGTTAAGGTCCGGAGAGCATAGTTTTAAGTTGACACGGGCAAAATTTAAAGATGATATGCAGGGCAAGTATTTGTTTACACAGAGGCTGGTGGGTATGTGGAACGCACTGCAGTGGAGGCAGATACTATACTGGTGCTTAAAAAGCTTTTAGATGCATATGGATAGGCAAGTAATGGAAGCATATAGGTCATGTGCAGACAGAGAAGATTAGCCTAACTTGGGATTATGTTTGACACAGACATTGTGGGCTGAAGGGCCTGTTTCTGTGCTGTACTGTTTTATGTTCTATATTTCCTCTTCAGTGTATTCTGAGAATACTTCTGCATCTCTCCCCTTCCTTGCAGTGGTATCCCAGTTGGTGAAAATGCTGTTGAAATTCCCAATCATCAGAGCCTGGGCATCTTTGTATTTTAGGTCTCCTATGAAACCTGTATCTGGCAAAGTTCAGCAGCTTCTCCTCCCAACATTAAGACATCACCACTGCCATAAGCCCACATCTAACTGTGGCCCCAGTTCGTTGTCTTTATTTCCAGAGGTGTACAGTACAGGAACAGGCCCTTCACCCACCTTGTCCACGCCGATCAAGTGGGTATAGTGGCCTAGTCCCATTTCCCTGCATTTGGCCCAAAGCCCTCTAAGTTCTTCCTACTCGTATATCTGTCTAAATGTCTTTAACCATATCACCATATGACAATTACAGCACGGAAACAGGCCCGTTCGACCCTACCAGTCCACGCCGACCACTGTCTCTGACCTAGTTTCATCTACCTGCTCTTTTAAAGGCCTTTTTAGTATTCCCTTCCATAGCTTCCTCTGGCAGCTCATTCCAGATACTGACTACCCTCTGACTGAAAAGGTTGTCTCTGAGTCCCTCTTAAATCTCTCCCCTCTCAGCTTAAGACAACGGTATTGTCGGGGAAGAAATAGTGAGGGCTAATAACTTCTTTCGTATGTCAACTACAACAATCAAAAGTGGCAATTGGTGCTTCAGAGAACCGTAGTTGACGCTTTGCTGCAAATGTTGCCAGTTCTGTAGAACTACCCAGGGTGGACGACGAGGACGTAAAGCAGCTCCCACTAATAACTAGTGAATAGGGATGTGGATTGTGGGAATGTGGTGTTAGGGAAACGCAGCCAAAGCCTAAAATTAGAGAAATGGAATACAGCAGTGATGACACCCATGTTTCAGGAAATGTATTGATTACTTGACCAAGTGGACCCGTTGGGCCCAAACCTCTCCTGCATTGGTGCAGCACCCTCTACTCCCCTCCTCTCCCCCTACCCCCTCCCCCCCTTCTCCCCTACCCCCCTTCTCCCCCTACCCCCCTCTTCCCCTACCCCCCTCTTCCCCTACCCCCCTCTTCCCCTACCCCCATCTTCCCCTACCCCCCCCTTCCCCCACCCCCCTCTCCCCCCACCCCCCTCTCCCCCCACCCCCCTCTCCCCCCACCCCCCTCTCCCCCACCCCCCTCTCCCCCCACCCCCCTCTCCCCCCACCCCCCTCTCCCCCCACCCCCCTCTCCCCCCACCCCCCTCTCCCCCCACCCCCCTCTCCCCCCACTCCCCTCTCCCCCCACCCCCCTCTCCCCCCACTCCCCTCTCCCCCACCCCCCTCTCCCCTACCCCCCTCTCCCCCTAACCCCATCTCCCCCTCTCCCCCTACACCCCCTCTCCCCCTACCCCCCTCCACCTTGGGAGGAGAGGGGGGAGGTGGAGGGGGGTGGAGAGGGTGCTGCACCAATGCAGGAGTGGTTTGGGTCCATCATGTCCACTTGGTCCACTATACATTAACGATTTAGACAAAGGAATTAAATGTAACATCCCCAAGTTTGTGGATGACACAAAGCTGGGTGACAGTGTGAGCTGGGAGGAGGATACTATGAGGCTGCGGGTTGAATTGGATAGGTTGGGTGAGTGGTCAGATGGAGTATAATGTGGATAAATGAGAGGTTATCCACTTTGGTGGCAAGAACAAGAAGGCACATTATTATCTGCATGTTGTCAGATTAGGAAAGGTGGAGGGGCTACTAGACCTGGATGTTCTTGTACACCAGTCACTGAAGTAAGCATGCAGGTAAAGCAGGCAGTGAAGAAAGCAGCTGGCATGTTGGCTTTCATAGCAAGTGGATTTGAGATTAGGAGCAAGGAGGTCCTACTGCAGTTGCACTGGGCTCTGGTGAGACCACACCTGGAATATTGTGTGCAGTTTTGGTCTCCTAATTTGAGGAAGGACATTCTTGCTACAGAGGGAGTGCAGCTTCGGTTCACCAGGTTAATTCCCGTGATGGCGGGACTGACATATAATGAAAGAATGGATCGACTGGGCTTATATTCACTGGAATTTAGAAGGCTGAGAGGGGATCTTGTGGAAACATATAAAATTCTTAAAGGATTGGACAAGCTAGATGCAGGAAAAATGTTCCAAATTTTGGGGCTTCCAGAACCAGGGGTCATAGTTTAAGAATAAGGGTAGGCCACTTAGGACTGAGATAAGGAAAATCTTTTTCACCCAGAGAGTTGTGAATGTGCGGAATTATCTGCCACAGAAGGCAGTGGTGGCCAATTCACTGGATGTTTTCAAGAGAGAGTTAGATTTAGCTCTTAAGGCTATCGGATTCAAGGTGCCCAGAACGGAACACAATACTCTAAATGTGGCCTCACCTATGTCATCTATAACTGCAACAAAACCTCCCAAACTCTAAATACTCTGATTGATGAAATGGCATAGTCTACCACTTACTATGGCTGGGAGAGTACAGTCGGTGAAGATGACTGTACTTCCCAGATTTCTTTATTTGCTCCAGTGTTTGCCGGTCTTCCTATCCAAGTCATTTTTTAACAAAGTTAACCAATCTATAACCTCCTTTATATGGGGCAAAAAGGTTCCAAGGGTTAATAAGTGTACTCTCCAAAGAGGTCGTGAAGTAGGTGGACTGGGCCTTCCCAGTTTTATTCATTATTATTGGGCATCTAATATCCCAAAGATATTATTCTGGCTCCACCGACCAGATGCAGACTGGTGTCTGCTTGAGTCACAGTCTTGTTACTCCTCGTCGCTTCCAGCTTTAGTATATTCCTCCCTGCCATTGAAATCCTCTCGATTCACATCCAATCCTGTCGTACTATCCACCCTCAATTTTTTTAATCAATTTCGCTGTCACTAAGTTCACATCAGCTTCAGTTCTGGGTCCCGTTCACAGTAACCATTTATTCCCCCCTCTACACTTGACTCAACCTTTAGACTATGGGGTTTGAATGGCCTTAAGTGCATTAAGGATTTATACACTGACAAGATATTTGATAGTTTTGATAACCTGTGCAGAAAATATGACCTCCCACATAATCATTTCTTTAAATATCTTCAGATCCGCCACTTTGCCATGAAAACATTTCCTTCTTTTCCTGATCTCCCATCTGTCACAGGGTTGGATAAACTCACTCTTACCTTTGCAAATAAAGGACTGATCTCTGCATTATATTCTCAATTGATGTCTTTCGGGGATCAAAACCTGAACAAAATTAAAACTAGGTGGGAGGATGACCTTGGTATGGATCTGTCTGAGGAATGCTGGTCAGAAGCACTGAAAAGAGTTAATTCCTCGTCATCATGTGGAGATTGGGGCTCATACAATTCAAAGTTTTACACAGGGCTCATTTAATCAAAGCTAGGCTTGCCGACATATATCCGGGGACAGACGCTGGCTGTGACAGGTGCTCCTTCTCTCCAGCCAATCTAGCTCACGCATTCTGGTCCTGCCCCAAACTTGGTGACTACTGGACAGTGGTTTACAAAACCATCAGTGAAGTCCTTGGGGTGACAGTGAGGCTTTGCCCACTTGTAGCTGTATTCGGCGTAACAGATGGAACTTTGGGTTGAAATGCAAACCAATCTGACATCATTGCATTCACATCACTTTTGGCCCGTAGGAGAATTTTGCTGGTCTGGAAATCTACAACTCCTCCATCTGCTGCCGCTTGGCTAGAGGACGTAATGTTTTTTCTAAAACTAGAAAAGATCAAATTTACACTGAGGGGGTCTGTGAAAAAGTTTTATTCAGAATGGGAACCTTTTCTGTCATACTTTGAGAATATAAAAGAACTACCCACTGACTGAGGGCACTTGATTGCAGTTGGGGATCTGCCTTTAATTATGTTTTACTTTTATTTATTTACTTATTTTTGTTTACACAATTGCCGATGACCTCACAGAATGGCTGATGCATAATGAATGAGAGAATCCTGAACCATCTGACATGTTGTAGATATTTATGGGCCTGCGCCTTGGAAGAATGTAGAGGTTTTGCAGTCAAATTGTGCATTTGTATTTGTGATATGATATATTGTGAACACATCAGCTGCAAAGGGGTGTTCAGGGAGGGTGGGTGAGGGTTATTTTTGTTGTTATATATAAAGAACAAAATGGAGGGGAATGTAATGCATTACGTTTTTTGTATTGTATCTTTCCTTCAATAAAAAATAAATATTTAAAAGTATTACACGGGGAGAGGGGGCTGGGGAAGAGGAGGAAGTTGTAGAGGTAGGGGCCGAGGAAGGGGACAATGGCAAATAAAAGATACAACACGAGGCAAATGCTGGAGATGTGGTAAGACGGGGCATTGGGCTCGAGATTGCAGACGTTCCCCACAGCAACAGGGAAGGGATCCAGGCCTTGCCCCCTTCTCATTCAGTAACCCCTTCCTATCCGGTAATCCTAATCCATCACCACAGGGATGCCGCAGAGGTAAGGCGGTACAGGCGGCTGTGATCAGATTGTCTAAATCAGAAGAAGAACCCAAAGCTGCAGGCAAGATAGTTGACTGCCATTTAGACCTTCTGGTCGATACCGGAGACACAATGTCCTCTGCCCCCCCCCCCCCCCCCCCCCCCTCCGTGGACATCCCCGTCAGTCAGTCAAATATTAATACTATTGGGGTTGCCGGTGTCCCCATGATAGAACAATTATCAGAACCCACTCGTGTGCAGATAAATGGCAAGCCACTTACTGACATTTTATAATCTCTAGAGCAGCGTCACTCCCGTTATTGGGAAGACAGGTTCTTCAAACTGGGAGCAGTCTTATACTGTACTGCAGTCGGCATGTTTATGGAACCCCCTCAAATGCACACACATCAATTGCTAATTTTAATTAAGGAGGAAGAACAAGGGTAAAAGATGCCCATCCGATATTGTTGCCAATTGAGTAGCAATCCGTACAGTCAATTGGTTAACCAAATCCATTGCGCTCTGCAAAGAGTGCAGGATTTAAAAGGCCAGTATTTACAGTATCTTGTTGAAACCAGCCAAGAACATAAACGATCACATTGCACTGCATTATACACATGCCTCCCTAATGCCGGGTACCAGGAAATAGTCTCCCCCTGGTTGAATAACATCGAACAATTAGCGGTCAACCCTTATTTGTTTTTTTGGGGTCCCGGGATTAGGAATAATGGTCCACCTCTCTCAAAACCAAAGGGATCGATTGGAGACGGGAGACACTTCTGAGTCACACCTGACCTCCAGCAACAGCGAAGGAAGTAGGAGAAATAATTAAAAAAGGCTGAAGGACAAACAGTCAATTCATGTTTTAAAGTTACCAATGGCAAAAGGAGAGGTCCAGATTGACTTCATTAATGACACAGTGGTTATCTCGCGCAGGTAGAGTAGTGATTAAATTTTGAAGTGGCCCTTTTTGATCAAGTTGAGGAGATCTAGTTGCCCAATCCCCAGTTTAAATGACTGAACATCGGGAGCGGCACGTATGTTGGGTGGTAACATATTCCATTCCCCCTTATCATCCTTGGGTAAAGGGAATATTGGCAGCAAAGTTTATTGAAATTCAGCGAGTTGATGATGTGGGGACGGGTATTTTGTCTTGTTTCATGGCGGTTGGTGCTCTGGGATGACGGAAGATTTGATGGCATGATTTTGTGAATCTCCTTGTAAATTGCTATAAGTTTTAGCCTGATTCTGCGGAGCTCTAGGGTATCGCATCTGAGAGATGTCAGCAGGGCCTGTTTCCGCGCTGTATCTCTAAACTAAACTAAACTAAACCCAAACTCCTCCCCACACTCTACCCACTCCCCACACTGCTCATAAAACCAAACTCTTTCCCATTCCCTCTCTCCACGCTCCCCATGGACTGAAACTCTCTCCCCACTCCCCACAGGCTACTCTCCTCCCATTCCCTCCCTCCACGTTCCCCATGGACTAAAGCTCCCTCCCACTCTCCCCCCCGCTGGCACTGCTGTGCTCCCACTGCTGGGTTGCCACTGCTGGGCTCCCACTGCTGGGCTGGCACTGCTGGGCTCCCACTGCTGGGTTGGCATTGCTGGGCTCCCACTGCTGGGCTGGCACTGCTGGGCTCCCACTGCTGGGTTGGCATTGCTGGGCTCCCACTGCTGGGTTGGCATTGCTGGGCTGGCACTGCTGTAATCGCGGTGCGATCGTGCCTCCGCTGCAGTGCGCTCTGGCCCTGCCCACAGGTGCTCCCCGGCAGCTGTCGCTCAACTTTTCGAATGCGCTGCCGCTGGCCCCGCCCACAGGTGCTCCCTGCCCCCGCCCACAGGTGCTCCTGGCAGCTGCCGCGCAATTCCAACGCGCTGCCGCTGCCTCGGGCCCAGGGCCGTCCCGACTCTACGGTCGACGCGCCTGGGTGAGTATTTAGTGCCTCGGCCTTACCGGCCGCCGCACCTCCGCGGGTGGTCGATCCCTCCGGTCGCCGACCCCCTCCGATCGCCGCACACCTCCGTGGGTGTCGGTCTCCTCCGGGGCTCTCCCGGTTGCCGCACACCTCCGTGGGTGTTGGTCTCCTCCAGGGCTCTCCCGGTCGCCGCACACCTCCGTGGGTGTCAGCCTCCCCTGGTCGCAGCACACCTCCGTGGGTGTCGGTCTTACCGGTCGCCGCACATCTCCGTGGGTGTCGGTCTTCCCCGGTCACCGCACACCTCCGTGGGTGTCGGGTCTCCCGCTCTTTCCGGTCACCGCACACCTCCGTGGGTGTCGGGTCTCCCGGTCGCCGCACACCTCCGTGGGTGTCAGCCTCCCCCGGGGCTCTCCCGGTCGCCGCACACCTCCGTGGGTGTCAGCCTCCCCCGGGGCTCTCCCGGTCGCCGCACAACTCCGTGGGTGTCGGTCTCCTCCGGGGCTCTCCCGGTCGCCGCACACCTCCATGGGTGTCGGTCTTCGCCGGTCACCGCACACCTCCGTGGGTGTCGGGTCTCCCGGTCTCCTACAGTTGCCGCACACCTCCATGGGTGTCGGTCTTCCCCGGTCACCGCACATCTCCGTGTGTGTCGGGTCTCCCGGTCTTCCCCTGTTGCCGCTCACCTCCATGGGTGTCGGTCTTCCCCGGTCACCGCACATCTCCGTGTGTGTCGGGTCTCCCGGTCTTCCCCGGTCACCGCACATCTCCGTGTGTGTCAGCTCTCCCGGTCTCTTCCCCCACGAAGCAGTCGCAGGCTTCTAATCTCGGGCCTACACAGGTGCTGGGGCGCGAAGTGGACCTACACGCACCGCCCCCAGCAGCTTGCAGCGTCACGTCGGCAACTCGGCGCCGACTACTCAGCAGGTAACTATACCAATTCACACTGGCCCTGTCGGGATGCACTCCAAACGTCCCGAGCTGGAAACTTTTCTTTTGTTTTGTTTCCTTTCAGGGCTTTTTTTTCTTCTTCTTTTTCTTCTTCTTTTTAACCTTTTCTGCTCGGGCATGCTTCATTCCCTCCCTAGGCGAAACACCAAGCCGCTGCCACCATGTTGTACTTCGTGGTCCGGTACTTGTTGTACCTTTGTTGTGACTCTGGAAGGACCACGAGTACACATGTTTAAGATGTTATCATGGTGGAGCTTAACTCCAGGCTGTTTATTCCAAGGCCGCCTGGATCCAGAGTGACCGCCTAATCACACCCATCATTTATATACACAGCCATACAAAGTAGTTCTTGGATACACAAAGTAGTCCCAGCAATATCACAACATCCCCCTTGTCTTATATATTACAACAATCATGGCTAATCATCCACAAGCAATAACCCATGCCTGTTTTCTCCCCATATCCCTTGATTCCATTAGCCCTTCGAGCTCTATCCAACTCTCTTTTAAATTCATCCAGTGAATTGGCCTCTGTTGCCCTCTGTGGCAGAGAATTCCACAAATTCACAACTCACTGGGTGAAAATGTTTTTCTCATCTCAGTTTGAAACTCCCCATGGACCCAAACACTCTCCCACTCCCCACATTCCCATGGCCCCACACTGCTCCCCACTCACTCCCACCGGCACGGTAGCGCAGCGGTAGAGTTGCTGCTTTACAGCGAATGCAGCGCCGGAGACTCAGGTTCGATCCTGACAACGGGTGCTGCACTGTCAGGAGTTTGTACGTTCCCCCCGTGACCTGCGTGGGTTTTCTCCGAGATCTTCGGTTTCCTCCCACACTCCAAAGAGGTACAGGTATGTAGGTTAATTGACTGGGTAAAATGTAAAAATTTGTCCCTAGTGGGTGTAGGATAGTGTTAATGTGCGGGGATCACTGGGAGGTGCGGACTTGGTGGGCCGAAAAGGCCTGTTTCCGCGCTGTATCTGAAATATGAAAAAAATATATATGAAACACTCCCCACGAACTGAAACCCACTCCCCACACTCTGCACGGACCCATCTGCTCCCCATTCCCTCCCTCCACACTCCCCATGGACCAAAACTCCCTCCCTCCCCACTCTCTCCCCACTGCCCATCCCTAGGGTTGCCAACTGTCCCGTATTAGCTGGGATATCCCGTATTTTGGGCTAAATTGGTTTGCCCCGTATGGGACCGCTCTTGTCCTGTACTAGGCCGGGGGGGGGGGGGGCGCTGTAGCCCTGGGGGGCGCTGTAGGCCCAGACGCTGTGGGCCCAGACGCTGTAGGCCCCGACGCTCTATGTTCCGACAGTTTAGGTCCCGACACTCTAGGTTTCCGACATTTTAGCTCCGGACAGTGTAGGTCTGGAGGCCCGGGCGACCGCCATTGGTGGAGCGGGAGAACGTGGCCGCCGCTGACTGGGTGAGGTCATGTGGGGCGCGGGGCGGTGACGTCACCTTGTCTTGTATTTGGGAGTGAGATAGTTGGCAACCCTACGATACACCCAGTCCTTTCCCCATTCACTCCCATGTATCAATGGGTCCCCAGAATTCCCCCTCCACAGAGTTTCAGTGGAGCCAAACTCCATCCCAGAGAGGTGATCCGAGGACAATTACAGTGGGAGAAAAGGTGAATAAGGTCATGTGTCAGGAGGAGTATGAGGCCATTCGGCCCATCAAGTTCACTCCACCATTCAATCATGGGTGATCTATTTCTCACTCCTAACCCCATTCTCCTGCCTTCTCCCCATAACCTCTGACACCCGTATTAATCAATGGGAAAAGACATGGAAAGGAGAAGGAGGGAAGTGGAAGGTGTGTGTCAGAGAATTAATGAGGGAGGGAGGAAGGGAAGGAGGGAGGAAGGGAGGGATCGTGGGAAGGAGGGAGGGTGGGAGGGACGCATTGAGGCGCGATGGTGTGAAAGAGGTTGAATGAGAAAGATGGATACGGGGAAAGAATGATGAAAGGAATGAGGAAGAGTGAGAGGGAGAGAGAAGGATAAATGAAAGAATTCCCGAAGAAAGAGAGAAGGAAGACAGAGACAAAGAGGAAAGTGAGCGGTCTGAAAGAAATTCTGTCTTCCAGAAAGTTCCGTGGTGCAGCCGAAGGAGCAGAGAGCTGAAGATGGGCCGGTGGAGTCGCCCTATCAGGTTGGCATTGTTGTGGCAAAAAGGCAGGTCGGCGTTTGTCTCCTTGTTGTCCCTCCACACCAGCACTGCCCCTCAGATACTAACTCCATGACTGCGGCCATCTGCACCTCACGCTGCCTCGGCAAGGCCAGCAGCATAATCAAGGACCAGTCTCACCCTGGCCACTCCCTCTTCTCCCCTCTCCCATCAGGCAAGAGGTACAGAAGTGTGAAAACGCACACCTCCTGATTCAGGGACAGTTTCTTCCCGACTGTTATCAGGCAACTGAACCATCCCACCACAACCAGAGAGCAGTCCTGAACTACTATCTACCTCATTGGTGACCCTCGGACTATCCTTGCTGGCTTTACCTTGCATTGAACGTTACTCCCTTATCATGCATCTATACACAGTAAATGGCTCGATTGTCATCATGCATTGTCTTTCCGCTGACTGGTTAGCACGAAACAAAAGCTTTTCACCGTACCTCAGTACTCGTGACAAAAAACTAAACTCAACTAAATTCTCTCCCCCCTCCCAGTGTCGGGCACCAACCACCTCCCCCACTCCTGCCCACCGAACCCACGCCTCCCAAATCACCGTCCCCACCCCCCGTCACCGTCTCTGCCCCAGGATACTGACTCCCCCCCACCACCACCTCACTGAATCCCTACGTCACATCCCACTCTGCCCACTGAGACTGGCCCACGATGTTCATAAGTGATGGGAGCAGAATTAGCCCATTCGGCCCATCAAGTCCACTCCGCCGTTCAGTCATGGCTGATCTATGTCTCACTCCTAACCCCATTCTCCTGCCTTCTCCCCGTAACCCCTGACACCCGTACTAGTCAAGAGTCTATCTATCTCTGCCTTAAAAATGTCCACTGACTTGGCCTCCACAGCCGTCTGACGCAATTATTCCCACAGATTCACCACCCTCTGACAAAAGAAATTCCTCCTCATCTCGTTCCTAAAGGAACGTCCTTTAATTCTGAGGCTGTGGCCTCTGGTCCCAGAATCCCCCACTAGTGGAAACATCCTCGTACCCCACTCCCCCGCTCCGTCCCGTTCCACGTACTGAACATCACCAACCCTGTCCCTGCCCCACTCCCCCGCGGCTAGAACCTTATCCTGTGCCTCCACACCCCAACATTCACTCCCCTGTAAACCCCCCCTCCCCCTTAGCAGTGAAAGTCCCTCCACCCCCAGACTGTGTAACCAACTCTGTCCCCTACACCCCTCCCTGTCTCTGTAACCCCCTCCCCTCCAGCCCCTACACCCCTCCCTGTCTCTGTAACCCCCTCCCCTCCCCTCCGGCCCCTACACCCCCCCTGTCTCTGTAACCCCCTCCCCTCTGTCCCCTACACCCCTCCCTGTCTCTGTAACCCCCTCCCCTCCGGCCCCGACACCGTGGGCTATTTATTCTGTTCCTGTAACCGGTGTTTCTCTCCTCACAGGAGCTGGGTCTCGGCGAGTGGGATCTGTACAGCGACCTCAACCTCAGACACAAATGAGCCGCTGCTCAACCCCTCTCAGTGTGGACCCTGCCTCCGCCCACTTTCTCTGACGTTTCTCTCTGCCCATCTCTCTCTCTCTTTCTTCACTTTCTCCAACCAACCTCCCTTCCATTGACTTAAGGAGACGAACAGGGAAAGTTTTCTTTACACAGAGAGTGGGTGTCCAGAACGTGCTGTCAGGGTTGCACGGTGGCGCAGCGGTAGAGTCGCTGCCTTACAGCGAATGCAGCGCCGGAGACCCGGGTTCGATCACAACTAAGGGGGCTGTCTGTACGGAGTTTGTACGTTCTCGTCGTGACCTTCGTGGGTTTTCTGAGATCTTCGGTTTACTCCGACACTCCAAAGACGTACAGGTTTGTAGGTTAATTGGCTTGGTAAATGTAAAAATTGTCCCTAGTGTTTGTAGGATAGTGTTAGTGTGCGGGGATCGCTGGTCGGCGTGGACCCGGTGGGCTGAAGGGCCTATTTCTGCACTGTATCTCTGAACTAAATTAAGCTAAAAGGTGGTGGTGGAAGCAGATACCAATAGTGACATTTAAGAAGCTTTTTACGTGGATATGGAGGGATACGAGTTGTCCAGGTAGAGATTAGTTTATCTTGGTATCATGTTTAGCACGGGCATTGTGGGCCAAAGGGTTTGTTCCTGTGCGGCACTGTTCTACGTTCTATGACTGCATGCGTCTCCACAGACGCTGCCTGACCCGCTGAGAGTTGCAGCATTTAGTATTTTTATTTCAGATTTCCAGAGTCCGCAGTTTGTTGATGTTTGATTTGCATCTTATTCAGAGTTTAATCCCCAGCTGGGCTACACAAGTGGCCCACAGACCGTACCCCATCCAGCAGCGCTCCCTGTTCACACACGGGACGTCAGCCAACACCGCAGAGCCTCAGTGACCCAGATACTGACCCGTCGGGGTGACAGAGAAATCCGTGCCGGGTTATAGCAGTTTCACTGTGTGTGGGAGGGGAAAGGGGCAAGTCAAGAATTTAGGGCCAGAATGATCTGCAAAGTGGCACAGAGTCAGAGAGCATCGTTACTGCTTCCTCCTCCTCTCCTCCTGGGTACTGTCACTCTCACTACCCCTCTCTCTGTGTACTGTTACTCTCAATCCCCCTCTCCCCCTGTGTACTGTTACTTTCACTCCCCCTCTCCCTCTGTTCTGTTACTCTCACT
Source organism: Rhinoraja longicauda (assembly GCF_053455715.1). NCBI lineage: Eukaryota > Metazoa > Chordata > Chondrichthyes > Rajiformes > Arhynchobatidae > Rhinoraja > Rhinoraja longicauda. The sequence goes on from NW_027602479.1 coordinate 25,971, forward strand.
CCCCCTCTCCCCCTGTACTGTTATTGTGGGAAGAACTGACCTGTTGTGTCTTGTGATGAACATGGGCAGCACGGTACTGTGGGAATAGTGCGGCACGGTGGCTCGGCGGTAGAGTTGCTGCCTCACAGCTTACTTCTGCGGTGAGGAAGAGACCGTGTACCATTTGTACTTACAGTATGAGAGGTTGCAGCCCGTGTTCGAGTGTCTAAAGGGGCTGCTCGCCAAGTTTTGGCTCCTGTGCACCTGATTTTTGGGCACCCGGTACAGAAGGGGGGAGGGTCGGGAGGGATGGTGGGGCCAAGATGGCCTTTTGCGGGTCCAGGCAGCGGGTAGTCGACGGCCGCACCGGGGTCGACTGCCTGCCCCTCTTCCGGGCCAACGTCTGTGCCTGCGTGTCCCTGGAGAGGGAACACGTGGTGTCCACGGGCCGCTGGAGGCCTTCCGTGAACGCTGGTCGCCGCGGGACGTCGAGTGTATTATTGATAAAGTTGGCGATGTATTAGTTTGATGTTTGTTTGTTTGTAAACTGCCAATATCGGCAGCCTTTGATCGTGTTACCCTTTTGTATGTTTGTTTTATTTTCTGAATATAAGCTTTTGTATATATTTTAGAAAAGAGACCCGTGTTTGATCCTGACTACGGATGCTGTCTGTACGGGGTTTATACGCTCTCTCCGTGACCGCGTGGGTTTTCTCCGGGTGCTCCGGTTTCCTCCCACTCCAAAAACGTGCAGGTTTGTAGGTTAATTGGCTGCAGTAAATTGTCCCTCATGGTGTAGGATAGTGCTTGTGTGTGGGGTGATACATGGTGATCGCTGGTCAGCGTGGGCTCGTTGAGACAAAGGGCCTGTTTCCACGCTCCATCTCTGAAGCCTAAAATAAAGATGTCTTAATTCCAGTGAAGTTTCCTATCAGTGCAAGACTAAACTGTTTAAATGTTGGGATAGTCCCTGCCTCAACTACCTCCTCTAGCAGCTTGTTCCACACATCCGTGGGCTGAATGGCCTAATTCTGCTCCTATCACTTATGACCTTTGTCAGCTTGACGGCAGCTGAATCCAATCCCCTCCATTAGAGTCGGAAGACGGGTCCCGACCCGAAACATCGCCTATCCATGTCCCCCACAGATGCTGCCTGACCCGCTGTTACTCCAGCGCTCTGTGTTTTTTATTTGTAATCCAGCATCTGCAGTTCCTTGTGTCTCCCCTCCATTTCCTGACGCTGCCCTCGCCCTCCCTCCCGCCCGCACTCACCGGGGTCCCACACACACACGCACTCGTCGCCCACCGCGGGAACCTCACGGCGGCCGGAGGAGCAGGGACCATGTCACAAGCGCATCGGACACAGACTGGGGAAACAGCTTGCATGAGCCGCGTGTGTATTGATGCAGCACTGCAGAGGGTGAAGCCGGCCGGCTGAACAAAGAGCATAAATACTGGACGGTGCATGTGTGCAGGCGCTGCAGCAGCAGGGGTGGAGAGCCGAGCGCTGGGAAGGTTTGGTGATGAGGCAGGAGGGGATTACACAGTGACCAGCGCCGTGCGTCCACTGAGCCGCTGCACTTCCCATCAGCAACAACAGGGAACATGATGCACGGAGCTCCCAGGAGTTGATGCAACCGCCATTAAAAATACTCCAATCACATTGATTCACAACACAATTACTTTAATAACATGAGAATAACATGAACAGATTTAGCCGGGACAACGCGGGTGCTGGTCAATCGCCTCACACAGAAATATTTAAAATACAACGCAGAATAATACAAATTAAAACACATTTCGGGTCTCAAACCTCCGTTAAATAAATTACATCAACCAACACAACCAACGATTCAATTTACAAACTCAACTTCTGCTTATACTTCGAACAACACTTCAAACTTTCAAACTCCAGTGTCAGCATTTTACTGATCACCGCTTCAAGAAATCTCACAAGAATAAAGTGAAACCTGCAGGGACCAGCAGTTTGATCAAAGTAACCGGAGCAATGAGCCCACGGCACAGAACGGTTCTCCTGACTTGCGGCAACAATAAAAGTGGCTGGTTTATCAATCGCAGTGTTGATGAACTCAGTGCTAGAAACAGACTGCATCACAACAGCACAGTCAGAATATCCCAGTGGGGGCAGTCTATCCCAGTCAGAAGATGCAGTCTGGAGAGGGTCGGACATGCGGCAATGATACCCGTCCCTGGTCCCCAATTCACACAGGGAGTGGGAACCACGGACCCATTCCTGACACCCCAGACTTCTCCACACAAAGTATCACCATAAAGAGGGAAATACAGCAAGTGCCAATATTGATACTGACTGGAAACATAAATAATTACTCAACGTAATTCAAAAGGAGATAATTGAAATAATATAAAATGAAATAATATAAAGGAAATTATAGCACTGACAATTGGTGAACTTTTACTGTTCTACACAGGCTCTCAGGTGAACAGTGAAAGCTGCTGTGTCCTTAAAAACATTCCCTCACACGGGGCACATTTCACGGCAGGTGTGAGCTTTCTGCTGAGAGAGATAAAAAAAGCTCTTCCCACAGACAGAACATGTGTATGGCCTCTCTCCGGTGTGGGTCCGCTGGTGTCGGTGGAGGTGCCCTGTCCGTGCAAAGCCCTTCCCACAGACAGAACATGTGTATGGCCTCTCTCCGGTGTGGGTCCGCTGGTGTTGGTGGAGGTCCCCTGCCTGTACAAAGCCCTTCCCACAGACAGAACATGTGTACGGCCTCTCTACGGTGTGGGTCCGCTGGTGTTGGTGGAGGTTCTCTGCCTGTGCAAAGCCCTTCCCACAGACAGAACATGTGTGCGGCCTCTCTCCGGTGTGGGTCCGCTGGTGTACATGGAGGTTCCCTGCCTGTGCAAAGCCCTTCCCACAGACAGAACATGTGTGCGGCCTCTCTCCGGTGTGGGTCCGCTGGTGTCGGTGGAGGTCCCCTGCCTGTGCAAAGCCCTTCCCACAGACAGAACATGTGTACGGCCTCTCTCCGGTGTGGGTCCGCTGGTGTAGGTGGAGAGTCCCTGCCTGTGCAAAGCCCTTCCCACAGACAGAACATGTGTACAGCCTCTCTCCGGTGTGGGTCCGCTGGTGTCGGTGGAGGTCCCCTGCCTGTGCAAAGCCCTTCCCACAGACAGAACATGTGTACGGCCTCTCTCCGGTGTGGGTCCGCTGGTGTCGGTGGAGAGTCCCTGAGTGTGCAAAGCCCTTCCCACAGACAGAACATGTGTACAGCCTCTCTCCGGTGTGGGTCCGCTGGTGTTCGTGGAGGCTCCCTGCCCGCGTGAAACACTTCCCACATTCTGCACATTCATGCCGTCTCTCCGTTATTCGTCCTGGAATATCACCTGACTTCCCTATTGCCCTCCTTCTGTCAGATGGTGTGAACGGACTCTGCTCACGTTTACTTTGTGGATCTGTGTCAACTCTGGGGGAAGAAGGTTGACCAGCTGGTGTTGGTCTGGAGGCTTCAGGATGCCTTCTTAAGTGCCTTGTAAGGTACTCCACCGTGGTGAATGCTACAGTGCAGTGAGGGCAGGGATGACAGTCTCCTTGGGTCACGCCGTCTACCGCTGGAGAAGGAAACAGAAATGATCATTTTCAGCAAAAAATCCACGCTCTGATTTGGAAGACAGATTAGTAAATGCTTCAGTGTTAATGGAGCTGCTCGGAGATGTTAATTGAAATAATTTACAGGCGTGACTAGTGAAAGATTGTGGGGAGGAGGGAGTTATCAATCACCAGATGATTCTGATAAAGACTCGAGGGGGATGGATTCTGTCTTTAATATCCCCAAGGAACAAGGTACACGTCAGCTCCAAAGACGTACAGGTATGTAGGTTAATTGGCTGGGTAAATGTAAAAATTGTCCCTGGTGGGTGTAGGATAGTGTTAATGTACGGGGATCACTGGGCGGCACGGACATGGAGGGCCGAAAAGGCCTGTTTCCGGCTGTATATATATGATATGATATGATAGTAAGTTTTTAAGAATTCTTCTAACCCTGTGTGATAACTGGCTTGTTAAAATGGGCAAGTGAAAAGCAAATTGCAGATGTCAAATAACATCATGAGCTGGGAGTTGCTGAGGACGACAGCAGGGCAAAGGGGCTGACTGCATCTTTGTAAATGCTCAGTGATTCAGCGTGAGTTGCTACAAGGATGTTTTGAATAAAATCAGTGCATCCACAAAGTTTTTGTGCTTCTGATACCTGCGACATCATTCAACACAATTCTCTGCACTTCAATATTCTGCAAATTTCTCATCCTTACTACGACTGCTGCTTTGTTTTTGATCATAGTTTCTGACGTGCCACTTTAAACACCCGTAATTATTTTACAGTAAATTAGTTAAAGTTTGATTATGTTGAACAATCCCTGTTCCAGGCGTACACTGGCCCTATCCCTGACCTCTATCTCCGTCACATTGACAAGTGCATCGGTACTACCTCCTGCACCCATCCTGAACTCATGGACTTCATTAACTTCACCACCAATTTCCATCCTGCACTCAAATTCACTTGGACCATCTTTGACACCACCCTCGCCTTTCTTGATCTCAGTCTCCATCACAGGCTGACATCTATTACAAACCCACTGACAGTCCACAACTACCTTGTCTACACTTCTTCCCACCCTGCTTCCTGCAAAGACTCCATCCCCTACTCCTAATTCCTCCGTCTACGCAACATCAAGATGAGGGGTTCCCTACCAGGACATCTGACGTCCTCATTCTTTAGGGAATGGAGGTTCCCCTCTCCCATCAGAGATGAGGCCTCACTCCTGTTTCCTCGGTACCCCACAGCTCTGCCTTCCCCCCCTCTCCCTATTCGTAACTGAGACAGAGTCCCGCTAGTCCTTACCTTTCACCCCCATCAGCCCTCACATACAACACATAATCCTCCGACATTTTCGCCACCTCCAACGGTATCCCACCACTAGTCACGTCTTCCCATCTCCACCCCTTTCCGCCTTCCACAGAAACCGTTCCCTCCGCAACTCCCTGGTTAATTGGGCCCTTCCCACCCAAACCACCCCCTCCCCAGGTACCTTCCCCTGCAGGAGATGCAACATCTGCCCCAATACCTCCTCCTTCAAATCTGTCCAGGCACCCCAACAGTCCTTTCAGGTTGGGCAGAGGTTCACTTGCACCTCCTCCAACCTCATCTACTGTGTTCAAGATGTGGACTCTTATACATCGGCAAGACCAAACATAGACGGATTATGGCGATCGTTTTGCTGAACACCTTCACGCAGTCCGCCTGAACCTACCTGATCTCCTGGTTGCTAAACACTTTAATTCTCCTACCCATTCCCACACTGACCTTTCTGTCCTAGGTCTCCGCCATTGTCAGAGTGAGGTTAAACGCAAATTGGAGGAACAGCATCTCATATTTTGCTTGGGCAGCTTGCAGCCCAGTGGTATGAATATAGATTTCTCTAACTTCAAGCCACAGAATTCTCTGCCACAGAAGGTAGTTGAGGCCAGTTCATTGGCTATATTTAAGAGGGAGTTAGATGTGGCCCTTTTTGCTAAAGGGATCAGGGGGTATGGAGAGAAGGCAGGTACAGGCTACTGAGCTGAATGATCAGCCATGATCATATTGAATGGCGGTGCAGGCTCGAAGGGCCGAATGGCCTACTCCTGCACCTATTTTTTATGTTTCTATGTTTCTAACCCCGGCATTCCCTTTCTCTCTATCCCTCCCCCACCCATGTCGCACCAGCTTCTTATTTTCACATAAACAAACAGATAACAAAGGCCTGTTTCCCTTATTCACAAAATGCTGAAGTAACTCAGCAGGTCAGGCAGCATCTCAGGAGAGAAGGAATGGGTGACGTTTCGGGTTGAGACCCTTCTTCAGACTGATGTCAAGGAAGGATATAAGTGGAGACAGGAAGATAGAGGAAGAACTGGGAAGGGGAAGAGAGGGACAGAGGAACTATCTAAAGTTGAGGTCAATGTTCATACCACTGGGCTGCAAGTTGCCCAAGCCAAATATGAGGTGCTGTTCCTCTAATTTCCGGTGGGCCTCACTATGGCACTGGAGGAGGCCCATGACAGAAAGATCATACTGGAAGTGGGAGGGGAAGTTGAAGTGCTCAGCCACCGGGAGACCAGGTTGGTTAAGGCGGACTGAGTGAAGGTGTTGAGCGAAACGATCGCCGAGCCTGCGTTTGGTTTCGCCGATGTAAAGAAATTGACATTTAGAGCAGCGGATGCAACGGATGAGGTTGGAGGAGGTGCAGGTGAACCTCTGTCTCACCTGGAAAGACTGTTTCTGTCCTTGGATGTAGTTGAGGGGGGAGGTAAAGGGACAGGTGTTGCATCTCGTGCGGTTGCAGGGGAAAGTGCACGGGGTTCGGGTGGTTTGGGTAGGAAGGGACGAGTGGACCAGGGAGTTACGGAGGGAACGGTCTCTGCGGAACGCAGAGAGGGGAGGGGATGGGAAGATGTGGCCAGTGGTGGGGTCCCGTTGTAGGTGACGGAAATGTTGGAGGATGATTTGTTGGATACTCTGGCTGATGGGGTGGAAGGTGAGAACGAGGGAGATTCTGTCCTTGTTGCGAATGGGGTGAGGGGGAGCAAGAGCGGAGCTGCGGGATACAGAAGAGGCCCTAGAGAGTGCCTCATCTATAATGGAAGAGGGGAAGCCCCGTTTCCTGAAGAATGAGGACATCTCTGATGCCCTAGTGTGAAACACCTCATCCCGGGCGCAGATGCGGCGTAGACGGAGGAATTGGGAGTAGGGGATAGACTTTTTGCAAGAGACAAGGTGGGATGAAGTGTAGTCCAGATAGCTGTGCAAGTCAGTGGGTTTATAGTAGATGTCAGTCAGTAGTCTTCCTCTTGTGATGGAGATGGTGAGGTCCAGAAACGGTAGGGAGATGTCGGAGATAGTCCAGAAATGGTAGGTTTCGTTTATTATTTTTACTTGTTTGCATATCTTTCATTCATTGTTCTTTATCTCTCTACATCGTCGTTTAATATCTCTCGTTTCCCTCTTCCCTAACTAGGAGGAAGTGTCTCGACCCAAAACATCACCCATCCCTTCTCTCACGAGATGTTGCCTGTCCCCCTGAGTAAATCCAGCATTTTATGTCTATCTGCAGCATCTGCAGTTCCTTCCCACACAATTAAAGTTGCCTGCAGTTCCCCGATTTGTGCAGAATCCTCACGTTTTGGGTCTTGGTTTGACATCCACATTGTGGTCCATGTGATTCCCAGCTCCTTGGCATAGTCATCACCGTACCAGACCAGCAACTCGCAGTGAGGAGGAACCGGCTTGCAGGTCCTGTAGTAAATGTTGCCCCGGTGCTGGAAGGCAACAAGGTTCTGTTCCCCCTCCTTTCTGGCACAGTTCACAAATCTGCAACACAACAAGCACAGATAGAAGGTACAACAGTCACTTAAAATTATAAGTGAACACAGAACGTAAAGTATATCAGCAAAGTCTGTTGAATGGGAGATGTCCCCAGCCATGGTCCAAATTCAACATGAAATATTGTACACCCTTTGTCAGCACACTGCTGAAGGAAACTTGAACTTTGTTTCTCTTCCCACAGAAGCGGCCTGACCAATGCAGTATTTCCAGTCTTTTCTGTTTTTATGTCTACCTGGTATTACTGTTGTTGGTATTGTATTGATTACTTTCTATTTATCTGCATGTTATTGCGTTAACAGACTTGTTAAGCTGCAGGAAGTTAGAATTTCATTGTGGAACAATTAAACACTGTTGACCCTGGCTGTGTTATTTACAGGGAGGCAAAGACAGAGCAGCTGTGATGCAGCGTGGCGTGAATTGAGTTATTCTTCTCTTGGAATATTGGCTTCACGGAGATACCCCAGATTTTAACATCAAGACCTGATTTTAAACTGTGGCATCAGTCTCCCAGTCACAGATCAAGACATGACAGGCTGAATATTTGATGCAAAGTTTTGCAGCATCAGGTGACATTCCAAGAGCATGAGGCTTGAGATAGGAGTTGTGGGTCATGGAGTGATCCAAGGAGAAAGGCTGGTTTAGGCAAGGAAAGCATCGCCCAGACAGAATGCTGATTCTTTCTGGATTAATGAGTAAAATGGACCATTTCCCTTCCCCAAGTCATGTATTTCCCATTCATCCCCTCTTTTAAACTAAATAGTGGGGGGAGGGGGATGTCAAATGGGATAAACAAAGATGGAGTTGAAGGGAAAGAGAGTATAGGAAAAGTTATGACCCCAGAATTAATGGGACAGAAAGCTCACGAAAGGATAGGAGAGAATGGCCAAGTGTAATAGGAATCGATGTGAAAGGTGAGATGAGTAATAGAAACATAGAAAATAGGTGCAGGAGTAGGCCATTCGGCCCTTCGAGCCTGCACCGCCATTCAATATGATCATGGCTGATCATCCAGCTCAGTAGCCTGTACCTGCCTTCTCTCCATACCCCCTGATCCCTTTAGCAAAAAGGGCCACATCTAACTCCCTCTTAAATATAGCCAATGAACTGGCCTCAACTACCTTCTGAGGCAGAGAATTCCACAGACTCACCACTCTCTGTGTGAAGAAATGTTTTCTCATCTCGGTCCTAAAAGACTTCCCCCTTATCCTTAAGCTGTGACCCCTGGTTCTGGACTCCCCCAACATCGGGAACAATCTTCCCGCATCTAGCCTCTCCAACCCCTTAAGAATTTTATATGTTTCTATAAGATCCCCCCTCAGTCTTCTAAATTCCAGCGAGTACAAGCCCAGTCTATCCAGTCTTTCCTCATATGCAAGTCCCGCCATCCCAGGGATCAATCTGGTGAACCTTCTCTGTATTCCCTCTAAGACAAGAACGTCTTTCCTCAGGTTAGGAGACCAAAACTGCACACAATACTCCAGGTGCGGTCTCACCAAGGCCCTGTACAACTGCAGCAGAACCTCCCTGCTCCTAAACTCAAATCCTCTTGCGATGAATGCCAACATACCATTCGCTTTCTTCACTGCCTGCTGCACCTGCATGCTTGCTTTCAATGACTGG
>NW_027602480.1:0-34957 GCF_053455715.1 Rhinoraja longicauda
CAATGCAGCAGCCAGCAAAGTTATCCTATGACGATGCATTAGTTGCATTTAACATTTGAGAGGTTTTGCAGGATTAAAGATTGCAATGAATTTAATGCATTTAACACCCACTGGGCGTCGCTAGATGACTTTAATGTAAGGCCATCACTGCATTTAACATTGCAGCAGCCTGCAAAGTTATCCTAATACGATGCATTAGTCCCGTTTAACATTTGAGAGGTTTTGCAGGATTATTATTGCATTTCACATCGCAGGGTGTTGCAATATTTCTTTAATGCAAGGCGATCACTGCATTTAACATTGCAGCAGCCTGAAAAGTCATCCTAATGCGATGCATTTGTTGCATTTAACATTTGAGAGGTTTTGCAAAATTATTGCAATTAATTTAATGCATATAACATCCATTGGGGGTCGCTAGATGACTTTAATGCAAGGCCATCACTGCATTTAACATTGCAGTAGCCTGCAAAGTTATCCTAATACGATGCATTAGTCACGTTTAACATTTGAGAGGTTTTGCAGGATTATTATTGCATTTCACATCGCAGGGTGTTGCAATATTTCTTTAATGCAAGGCGATCACTGCATTTAACATTGCAGCATCCTGAAAAGTCATCCTAATGCGATGCCGGGGGTAGTAAATACAATAATAATACTATAGTAATAATAATTTATATTATTAATAATAAGAATAAATCAAAGATTGATTGATTGATCGGTGGGTGGGTGGGTGGATGTCAGGAATTTGAGAGATTTTGCATGATTATTACAATGATTTTAATGCGTTTAATACCCCAGAACAGCTGCAATTTTGCTTTAATGCAAGGCCTGCGCTGCATTTAACATTGCAGGAGCCTAATTGCATTTAACATTTGAGAGGATTTGCAAAATTATTGCAATTAATTTTATTGCATTTAACATCCCAGGGGGTTGCAATATTGCTTTAATGCAACGCCAGCGCTGCATTTAACAATGCAGCAGCCTGCAAAGTTATCCTAATACGATTAATTAGTCGCATTTAACATTTGAGAGGTTTTGCAGGATTATTATTGCATTTCACATTGCAGGGTGTTGCAATATTTCTTTAATGCAAGGCGATCACTGCATTTAACATTGCAGCAGCCTGAAAAGTCATCTTAATGCGATGCATTTGTTGCATTTAACATTTGAGAGGTTTTGCAAAATTATTGCAATTAATTTAATGCATTTAACACCCACTGTGGGTCACTAGATGACTTTAATGCAAGGCCATCACTGCATTTAACATTGCAGCAGCCTGCAAAGTTATCCTAATACGATGCATTAGTCCCGTTTAACATTTGAGAGGTTTTGCAGGATTATTATTGCATTTCACATCGCAGGGTGTTGCAATATTTCTTTAATGCAAGGCGTTCACTGCATTTAACATTGCAGCAGCCTGAAAAGTCATCCTAATGCGATGCATTTGTTGCATTTAACATTTGAGAGGTTTTGCAAAATTATTGCAATTAATTTAATGCATATAACATCCATTGGGGGTCGCTAGATGACTTTAATGCAAGGCCATCACTGCATTTAACATTGCAGTAGCCTGCAAAGTTATCCTAATACGATGCATTAGTCACGTTTAACATTTGAGAGGTTTTGCAGGATTATTATTGCATTTCACATCGCAGGGTGTTGCAATATTTCTTTAATGCAAGGCGATCACTGCATTTAACATTGCAGCAGCCTGAAAAGTCATCCTAATGCGATGCCGGGGGTAGTAAATACAATAATAATACTATAGTAATAATAATTTATATTATTAATAATAAGAATAAATCAAAGATTGATTGATCGATCGGTGGGTGGGTGGGTGGATGGATGTCAGGAATTTGAGAGATTTTGCATGATTATTACAATGATTTTAATGCGTTTAATACCCCAGAACAGCTGCAATTTTGCTTTAATGCAAGGCCTGCGCTGCATTTAACATTGCAGGAGCCTAATTGCATTTAACATTTGAGAGGATTTGCAAAATTATTGCAATTAATTTTATTGCATTTAACATCCCAGGGGGTTGCAATATTGCTTTAATGCAACGCCAGCGCTGCATTTAACAATGCAGCAGCCTGCAAAGTTATCCTAATACGCTGCATTAGTCGCATTTAACATTTGAGAGGTTTTGCAGGATTATTATTATTGCATTTCACATCGCAGGGTGTTGCAATATTTCTTTAATGCAAGGCGATCACTGCATTTAACATTGCAGCAGCCTGAAAAGTCATCCTAATGCGATGCATTTGTTGCATTTAACATTTGAGAGGTTTTGCAAAATTATTGCAATTAATTTAATGCATTTAACACCCACTGTGGGTCGCTAGATGACTTTAATGCAAGGCCATCACTGCATTTAACATTGCAGCAGCCTGCAAAGTTATCCTAATACGATGCATTAGTCCCGTTTAACATTTGAGAGGTTTTGCAGGATTATTATTGCATTTTACATCGCAGGGTGTTGCAATATTTCTTTAATGCAAGGCGATCACTGCATTTAACATTGCAGCAGCCTGAAAAGTCATCTTAATGCGATGCATTTGTTGCATTTAACATTTGAGAGGTTTTGCAAAATTATTGCAATTAATTTAATGCATTTAACACCCACTGTGGGTCACTAGATGACTTTAATGCAAGGCCATCACTGCATTTAACATTGCAGCAGCCTGCAAAGTTATCCTAATACGATGCATTAGTCCCGTTTAACATTTGAGAGGTTTTGCAGGATTATTATTGCATTTCACATCGCAGGGTGTTGCAATATTTCTTTAATGCAAGGCGATCACTGCATTTAACATTGCAGCAGCCTGAAAAGTCATCCTAATGCGATGCATTTGTTGCATTTAACATTTGAGAGGTTTTGCAAAATTATTGCAATTAATTTAATGCATATAACATCCATTGGGGGTCGCTAGATGACTTTAATGCAAGGCCATCACTGCATTTAACATTGCAGTAGCCTGCAAAGTTATCCTAATACGATGCATTAGTCCCGTTTAACATTTGAGAGGTTTTGCAGGATTATTATTGCATTTCACATCGCAGGGTGTTGCAATATTTCTTTAATGCAAGGCGATCACTGCATTTTACATTGCAGCAGCCTGAAAAGTCATCCTAATGCGATGCATTTGTTGCATTTAACATTTGAGAGGTTTTGCAAAATTATTGCAATTAATTTAATGCATATAACATCCATTGGGGGTCGCTAGATGACTTTAATGCAAGGCCATCACTGCATTTAACATTGCAGTAGCCTGCAAAGTTATCCTAATACGATGCATTAGTCACGTTTAACATTTGAGAGGTTTTGCAGGATTATTATTGCATTTCACATCGCAGGGTGTTGCAATATTTCTTTAATGCAAGGCGATCACTGCATTTAACATTGCAGCAGCCTGAAAAGTCATCCTAATGCGATGCCGGGGGTAGTAAATACAATAATAATACTATAGTAATAATAATTTATATTATTAATAATAAGAATAAATCAAAGATTGATTGATCGATCGGTGGGTGGGTGGGTGGATGGATGTCAGGAATTTGAGAGATTTTGCATGATTATTACAATGATTTTAATGCGTTTAATACCCCAGAACAGCTGCAATTTTGCTTTAATGCAAGGCCTGCGCTGCATTTAACATTGCAGGAGCCTAATTGCATTTAACATTTGAGAGGATTTGCAAAATTATTGCAATTAATTTTATTGCATTTAACATCCCAGGGGGTTGCAATATTGCTTTAATGCAACGCCAGCGCTGCATTTAACAATGCAGCAGCCTGCAAAGTTATCCTAATACGATGCATTAGTCGCATTTAACATTTGAGAGGTTTTGCAGGATTATTATTGTTGCATTTCACATCGCAGGGTGTTGCAATATTTCTTTAATGCAAGGCGATCACTGCATTTAACATTGCAGCAGCCTGAAAAGTCATCCTAATGCGATGCATTTGTTGCATTTAACATTTGAGAGGTTTTGCAAAATTATTGCAATTAATTTAATGCATTTAACACCCACTGTGGGTCGCTAGATGACTTTAATGCAAGGCCATCACTGCATTTAACATTGCAGCAGCCTGCAAAGTTATCCTAATACGATGCATTAGTCCCGTTTAACATTTGAGAGGTTTTGCAGGATTATTATTGCATTTTACATCGCAGGGTGTTGCAATATTTCTTTAATGCAAGGCGATCACTGCATTTAACATTGCAGCAGCCAGAAAAGTCATCCTAATGCGATGCATTTGTTGCATTTAACATTTGAGAGGTTTTGCAAAATTATTGCAATTAATTTAATGCATATAACATCCATGGGGGGTCGTTAGATGACTTTAATGCAAGGCCATCACTGCATTTAACATTGCAGTAGCCTGCAAAGTTATCCTAATACGATGCATTAGTCACGTTTAACATTTGAGAGGTTTTGCAGGATTATTATTGCATTTCACATCGCAGGGTGTTGCAATATTTCTTTAATGCAAGGCGATCACTGCATTTAACATTGCAGCAGCCAGAAAAGTCATCCTAATGCGATGCATTTGTTGCATTTAACATTTGAGAGGTTTTGCAAAATTATTGCAATTAATTTAATGCATATAACATCCATGGGGGGTCGCTAGATGACTTTAATGCAAGGCCATCACTGCATTTAACATTGCAGTAGCCTGCAAAGTTATCCTAATACGATGCATTAGTCACGTTTAACATTTGAGAGGTTTTGCAGGATTATTATTGCATTTCACATCGCAGGGTGTTGCAATATTTCTTTAATGCAAGGCGATCACTGCATTTAACATTGCAGCAGCCTGAAAAGTCATCCTAATGCGATGCCGGGGGTAGTAAATACAATAATAATACTATAGTAATAATAATTTATATTATTAATAATAATAAGAATTAATCAAAGATTGATTGCTTGATCGATCGGTGGGTGGGTGGATGGATGTCAGGGGGAACCGTACACCAATAAAGATTTTAATGGTACCATGCATTAGTTGCATTGAACATTTGAGAGATTTTGCATGATTATTACAATGATTTTAATGCGTTTAATACCCCAGAACAGCTTCAATTTTGCTTTATTGCAAGGCCTGCGCTGCATTTAACATTGCAGGAGCCTACAAAGTTGTTCTAATGCGTTGCATTAATTGCATTTAACATTTGAGAGGTTTTGCAAAATTATTGCAATTAATTTTATTGCATTTAACATCCCAGGGGGTTGCAATATTGCTTTAATGCAACGCCAGCGCTGCATTTAACAATGCAGCAGCCTGCAAAGTTATCCTAATACGATGCTTTAGTCGCATTTAACATTTGAGAGGTTTTGCAGGATTATTATTGCATTTCACATCGCAGGGTGTTGCAATATTTCTTTAATGCAAGGCGATCACTGCATTTAACATTGCAGCAGCCAGAAAAGTCATCCAAATGCGATGCATTTGTTGCATTTAACATTTGAGAGGTTTTGCAAAATTATTGCAATTAATTTAATGCATATAACATCCATGGGGGGTCGCTAGATGACTTTAATGCAAGGCCATCACTGCATTGAACATTGCAGTAGCCTGCAAAGTTATCCTAATACGATGCATTAGTCACGTTTAACATTTGCGAGGTTTTGCAGGATTATTATTGCATTTCACATCGCAGGGTGTTGCAATATTTCTTTAATGCAAGGCGATCACTGCATTTAACATTGCAGCAGCCAGAAAAGTCATCCTAATGCGATGCCGGGGGTAGTAAATACAATAATAATACTATAGTAATAATAATTTATATTATTAATAATAATAAGAATTAATCAAAGATTGATTGATTGATCGATCGATGGGTGGGTGGATGGATGTCAGGGGGAACCGTACACCAATAAAGATTTTAATGGTACCATGCATTAGTAGCATTGAACATTTGAGAGATTTTGCATGATTATTACAATGATTTTAATGCGTTCAATACCCCAGAACAGCTGCAATTTTGCTTTATTGCAAGGCCTGCGCTGCATTTAACATTGCAGGAGCCTGCAAAGTTGTTCTAATGCTTTGCATTAATTGCATTTAACATTTGAGAGGTTTTGCAAAATTATTGCAATTAATTTTATTGCATTTAACATCCCAGGGGTTGCAATATTGCTTTAATGCAACGCCAGCGCTGCATTTAACAATGCAGCAGCCTGCAAAGTTATCCTAATACGATGCTTTAGTCGCATTTAACATTTGAGAGGTTTTGCAGGATTATTATTGCATTTCACATCGCAGGGTGTTGCAATATTTCTTTAATGCAAGGCGATCACTGCATTTAACATTGCAGCAGCCAGAAAAGTCATCCTAATGCGATGCATTTGTTGCATTTAACATTTGAGAGGTTTTGCAAAATTATTGCAATTAATTTAATGCATATAACATCCATGGGGGGTCGCTAGATGACTTTAATGCAAGGCCATCACTGCATTGAACATTGCAGTAGCCTGCAAAGTTATCCTAATACGATGCATTAGTCACGTTTAACATTTGCGAGGTTTTGCAGGATTATTATTGCATTTCACATCGCAGGGTGTTGCAATATTTCTTTAATGCAAGGCGATCACTGCATTTAACATTGCAGCAGCCAGAAAAGTCATCCTAATGCGATGCATTTGTTGCATTTAACATTTGAGAGGTTTTGCAAAATTATTGCAATTAATTTAATGCATATAACATCCATGGGGGTCGCTAGATGACTTTAATGCAAGGCCATCACTGCATTTAACATTGCAGTAGCCTGCAAAGTTATCCTAATACGATGCATTAGTCACGTTTAACATTTGCGAGTTTTTGCAGGATTATTATTGCATTTCACATCGCAGGGTGTTGCAATATTTCTTTAATGCAAGGCGATCACTGCATTTAACATTGCAGCAGCCTGAAAAGTCATCCTAATGCGATGCCGGGGGTAGTAAATACAATAATAATACTATAGTAATAATAATTTATATTATTAATAATAATAAGAATTAATCAAAGATTGATTGATTGATCGCTCGATGGGTGGGTGGATGGATGTCAGGGGGAACCGTACACCAATAAAGATTTTAATGGTACCATGCATTAGTTGCATTGAACATTTGAGAGATTTTGCATGATTATTACAATGATTTTAATGCGTTCAATACCCCAGAACAGCTGCAATTTTGCTTTATTGCAAGGCCTGCGCTGCATTTAACATTGCAGGAGCCTGCAAAGTTGTTCTAATGCTTTGCATTAATTGCATTTAACATTTGAGAGGTTTTGCAAAATTATTGCAATTAATTTTATTGCATTTAACATCCCAGGGGTTGCAATATTGCTTTAATGCAACGCCAGCGCTGCATTTAACAATGCAGCAGCCTGCAAAGTTATCCTAATACGATGCTTTAGTCGCATTTAACATTTGAGAGGTTTTGCAGGATTATTATTGCATTTCACATCGCAGGGTGTTGCAATATTTCTTTAATGCAAGGCGATCACTGCATTTAACATTGCAGCAGCCAGAAAAGTCATCCTAATGCGATGCATTTGTTGCATTTAACATTTGAGAGGTTTTGCAAAATTATTGCAATTAATTTAATGCATATAACATCCATGGGGGGTCGCTAGATGACTTTAATGCAAGGCCATCACTGCATTGAACATTGCAGTAGCCTGCAAAGTTATCCTAATACGATGCATTAGTCACGTTTAACATTTGCGAGGTTTTGCAGGATTATTATTGCATTTCACATCGCAGGGTGTTGCAATATTTCTTTAATGCAAGGCGATCACTGCATTTAACATTGCAGCAGCCAGAAAAGTCATCCTAATGCGATGCATTTGTTGCATTTAACATTTGAGAGGTTTTGCAAAATTATTGCAATTAATTTAATGCATATAACATCCATTGGGGGTCGCTAGATGACTTTAATGCAAGGCCATCACTGCATTTAACATTGCAGTAGCCTGCAAAGTTATCCTAATACGATGCATTAGTCATGTTTAACATTTGAGAGGTTTTGCAGGATTATTATTGCATTTCACATCGCAGGGTGTTGCAATATTTCTTTAATGCAAGGCGATCACTGCATTTAACATTGCAGCAGCCTGAAAAGTCATCCTAATGCGATGCATTTGTTGCATTTAACATTTGAGAGGTTTTGCAAAATTATTGCAATTAATTTAATGCATATAACATCCATTGGGGGTCGCTAGATGACTTTAATGCAAGGCCATCACTGCATTTAACATTGCAGTAGCCTGCAAAGTTATCCTAATACGATGCATTAGTCCCGTTTAACATTTGAGAGGTTTTGCAGGATTATTATTGCATTTCACATCGCAGGGTGTTGCAATATTTCTTTAATGCAAGGCGATCACTGCATTTTACATTGCAGCAGCCTGAAAAGTCATCCTAATGCGATGCATTTGTTGCATTTAACATTTGAGAGGTTTTGCAAAATTATTGCAATTAATTTAATGCATATAACATCCATTGGGGGTCGCTAGATGACTTTAATGCAAGGCCATCACTGCATTTAACATTGCAGTAGCCTGCAAAGTTATCCTAATACGATGCATTAGTCACGTTTAACATTTGAGAGGTTTTGCAGGATTATTATTGCATTTCACATCGCAGGGTGTTGCAATATTTCTTTAATGCAAGGCGATCACTGCATTTAACATTGCAGCAGCCTGAAAAGTCATCCTAATGCGATGCCGGGGGTAGTAAATACAATAATAATACTATAGTAATAATAATTTATATTATTAATAATAAGAATAAATCAAAGATTGATTGATCGATCGGTGGGTGGGTGGGTGGATGGATGTCAGGAATTTGAGAGATTTTGCATGATTATTACAATGATTTTAATGCGTTTAATACCCCAGAACAGCTGCAATTTTGCTTTAATGCAAGCCCTGCGCTGCATTTAACATTGCAGGAGCCTAATTGCATTTAACATTTGAGAGGATTTGCAAAATTATTGCAATTAATTTTATTGCATTTAACATCCCAGGGGGTTGCAATATTGCTTTAATGCAACGCCAGCGCTGCATTTAACAATGCAGCAGCCTGCAAAGTTATCCTAATACGATGCATTAGTCGCATTTAACATTTGAGAGGTTTTGCAGGATTATTATTATTGCATTTCACATCGCAGGGTGTTGCAATATTTCTTTAATGCAAGGCGATCACTGCATTTAACATTGCAGCAGCCTGAAAAGTCATCCTAATGCGATGCATTTGTTGCATTTAACATTTGAGAGGTTTTGCAAAATTATTGCAATTAATTTAATGCATTTAACACCCACTGTGGGTCGCTAGATGACTTTAATGCAAGGCCATCACTGCATTTAACATTGCAGCAGCCTGCAAAGTTATCCTAATACGATGCATTAGTCCCGTTTAACATTTGAGAGGTTTTGCAGGATTATTATTGCATTTTACATCGCAGGGTGTTGCAATATTTCTTTAATGCAAGGCGATCACTGCATTTAACATTGCAGCAGCCAGAAAAGTCATCCTAATGCGATGCATTTGTTGCATTTAACATTTGAGAGGTTTTGCAAAATTATTGCAATTAATTTAATGCATATAACATCCATGGGGGGTCGCTAGATGACTTTAATGCAAGGCCATCACTGCATTTAACATTGCAGTAGCCTGCAAAGTTATCCTAATACGATGCATTAGTCACGTTTAACATTTGAGAGGTTTTGCAGGATTATTATTGCATTTCACATCGCAGGGTGTTGCAATATTTCTTTAATGCAAGGCGATCACTGCATTTAACATTGCAGCAGCCAGAAAAGTCATCCTAATGCGATGCATTTGTTGCATTTAACATTTGAGAGGTTTTGCAAAATTATTGCAATTAATTTAATGCATATAACATCCATGGGGGGTCGCTAGATGACTTTAATGCAAGGCCATCACTGCATTTAACATTGCAGTAGCCTGCAAAGTTATCCTAATACGATGCATTAGTCACGTTTAACATTTGAGAGGTTTTGCAGGATTATTATTGCATTTCACATCGCAGGGTGTTGCAATATTTCTTTAATGCAAGGCGATCACTGCATTTAACATTGCAGCAGCCTGAAAAGTCATCCTAATGCGATGCCGGGGGTAGTAAATACAATAATAATACTATAGTAATAATAATTTATATTATTAATAATAATAAGAATTAATCAAAGATTGATTGCTTGATCGATCGGTGGGTGGGTGGATGGATGTCAGGGGGAACCGTACACCAATAAAGATTTTAATGGTACCATGCATTAGTTGCATTGAACATTTGAGAGATTTTGCATGATTATTACAATGATTTTAATGCGTTTAATACCCCAGAACAGCTTCAATTTTGCTTTATTGCAAGGCCTGCGCTGCATTTAACATTGCAGGAGCCTACAAAGTTGTTCTAATGCGTTGCATTAATTGTATTTAACATTTGAGAGGTTTTGCAAAATTATTGCAATTAATTTTATTGCATTTAACATCCCAGGGGGTTGCAATATTGCTTTAATGCAACGCCAGCGCTGCATTTAACAATGCAGCAGCCTGCAAAGTTATCCTAATACGATGCTTTAGTCGCATTTAACATTTGAGAGGTTTTGCAGGATTATTATTGCATTTCACATCGCAGGGTGTTGCAATATTTCTTTAATGCAAGGCGATCACTGCATTTAACATTGCAGCAGCCAGAAAAGTCATCCAAATGCGATGCATTTGTTGCATTTTACATTTGAGAGGTTTTGCAAAATTATTGCAATTAATTTAATGCATATAACATCCATGGGGGGTCGCTAGATGACTTTAATGCAAGGCCATCACTGCATTTAACATTGCAGTAGCCTGCAAAGTTATCCTAATACGATGCATTAGTCACGTTTAACATTTGAGAGGTTTTGCAGGATTATTATTGCATTTCACATCGCAGGGTGTTGCAATATTTCTTTAATGCAAGGCGATCACTGCATTTAACATTGCAGCAGCCAGAAAAGTCATCCTAATGCGATGCATTTGTTGCATTTAACATTTGAGAGGTTTTGCAAAATTATTGCAATTAATTTAATGCATATAACATCCATTGGGGGTCGCTAGATGACTTTAATGCAAGGCCATCACTGCATTTAACATTGCAGTAGCCTGCAAAGTTATCCTAATACGATGCATTAGTCATGTTTAACATTTGAGAGGTTTTGCAGGATTATTATTGCATTTCACATCGCAGGGTGTTGCAATATTTCTTTAATGCAAGGCGATCACTGCATTTAACATTGCAGCAGCCTGAAAAGTCATCCTAATGCGATGCATTTGTTGCATTTAACATTTGAGAGGTTTTGCAAAATTATTGCAATTAATTTAATGCATATAACATCCATTGGGGGTCGCTAGATGACTTTAATGCAAGGCCATCACTGCATTTAACATTGCAGTAGCCTGCAAAGTTATCCTAATACGATGCATTAGTCCCGTTTAACATTTGAGAGGTTTTGCAGGATTATTATTGCATTTCACATCGCAGGGTGTTGCAATATTTCTTTAATGCAAGGCGATCACTGCATTTTACATTGCAGCAGCCTGAAAAGTCATCCTAATGCGATGCATTTGTTGCATTTAACATTTGAGAGGTTTTGCAAAATTATTGCAATTAATTTAATGCATATAACATCCATTGGGGGTCGCTAGATGACTTTAATGCAAGGCCATCACTGCATTTAACATTGCAGTAGCCTGCAAAGTTATCCTAATACGATGCATTAGTCACGTTTAACATTTGAGAGGTTTTGCAGGATTATTATTGCATTTCACATCGCAGGGTGTTGCAATATTTCTTTAATGCAAGGCGATCACTGCATTTAACATTGCAGCAGCCTGAAAAGTCATCCTAATGCGATGCCGGGGGTAGTAAATACAATAATAATACTATAGTAATAATAATTTATATTATTAATAATAAGAATAAATCAAAGATTGATTGATCGATCGGTGGGTGGGTGGGTGGATGGATGTCAGGAATTTGAGAGATTTTGCATGATTATTACAATGATTTTAATGCGTTTAATACCCCAGAACAGCTGCAATTTTGCTTTAATGCAAGCCCTGCGCTGCATTTAACATTGCAGGAGCCTAATTGCATTTAACATTTGAGAGGATTTGCAAAATTATTGCAATTAATTTTATTGCATTTAACATCCCAGGGGGTTGCAATATTGCTTTAATGCAACGCCAGCGCTGCATTTAACAATGCAGCAGCCTGCAAAGTTATCCTAATACGATGCATTAGTCGCATTTAACATTTGAGAGGTTTTGCAGGATTATTATTATTGCATTTCACATCGCAGGGTGTTGCAATATTTCTTTAATGCAAGGCGATCACTGCATTTAACATTGCAGCAGCCTGAAAAGTCATCCTAATGCGATGCATTTGTTGCATTTAACATTTGAGAGGTTTTGCAAAATTATTGCAATTAATTTAATGCATTTAACACCCACTGTGGGTCGCTAGATGACTTTAATGCAAGGCCATCACTGCATTTAACATTGCAGCAGCCTGCAAAGTTATCCTAATACGATGCATTAGTCCCGTTTAACATTTGAGAGGTTTTGCAGGATTATTATTGCATTTTACATCGCAGGGTGTTGCAATATTTCTTTAATGCAAGGCGATCACTGCATTTAACATTGCAGCAGCCAGAAAAGTCATCCTAATGCGATGCATTTGTTGCATTTAACATTTGAGAGGTTTTGCAAAATTATTGCAATTAATTTAATGCATATAACATCCATGGGGGGTCGCTAGATGACTTTAATGCAAGGCCATCACTGCATTTAACATTGCAGTAGCCTGCAAAGTTATCCTAATACGATGCATTAGTCACGTTTAACATTTGAGAGGTTTTGCAGGATTATTATTGCATTTCACATCGCAGGGTGTTGCAATATTTCTTTAATGCAAGGCGATCACTGCATTTAACATTGCAGCAGCCAGAAAAGTCATCCTAATGCGATGCATTTGTTGCATTTAACATTTGAGAGGTTTTGCAAAATTATTGCAATTAATTTAATGCATATAACATCCATGGGGGGTCGCTAGATGACTTTAATGCAAGGCCATCACTGCATTTAACATTGCAGTAGCCTGCAAAGTTATCCTAATACGATGCATTAGTCACGTTTAACATTTGAGAGGTTTTGCAGGATTATTATTGCATTTCACATCGCAGGGTGTTGCAATATTTCTTTAATGCAAGGCGATCACTGCATTTAACATTGCAGCAGCCTGAAAAGTCATCCTAATGCGATGCCGGGGGTAGTAAATACAATAATAATACTATAGTAATAATAATTTATATTATTAATAATAATAAGAATTAATCAAAGATTGATTGCTTGATCGATCGGTGGGTGGGTGGATGGATGTCAGGGGGAACCGTACACCAATAAAGATTTTAATGGTACCATGCATTAGTTGCATTGAACATTTGAGAGATTTTGCATGATTATTACAATGATTTTAATGCGTTTAATACCCCAGAACAGCTTCAATTTTGCTTTATTGCAAGGCCTGCGCTGCATTTAACATTGCAGGAGCCTACAAAGTTGTTCTAATGCGTTGCATTAATTGTATTTAACATTTGAGAGGTTTTGCAAAATTATTGCAATTAATTTTATTGCATTTAACATCCCAGGGGGTTGCAATATTGCTTTAATGCAACGCCAGCGCTGCATTTAACAATGCAGCAGCCTGCAAAGTTATCCTAATACGATGCTTTAGTCGCATTTAACATTTGAGAGGTTTTGCAGGATTATTATTGCATTTCACATCGCAGGGTGTTGCAATATTTCTTTAATGCAAGGCGATCACTGCATTTAACATTGCAGCAGCCAGAAAAGTCATCCAAATGCGATGCATTTGTTGCATTTTACATTTGAGAGGTTTTGCAAAATTATTGCAATTAATTTAATGCATATAACATCCATGGGGGGTCGCTAGATGACTTTAATGCAAGGCCATCACTGCATTTAACATTGCAGTAGCCTGCAAAGTTATCCTAATACGATGCATTAGTCACGTTTAACATTTGAGAGGTTTTGCAGGATTATTATTGCATTTCACATCGCAGGGTGTTGCAATATTTCTTTAATGCAAGGCGATCACTGCATTTAACATTGCAGCAGCCTGAAAAGTCATCCTAATGCGATGCCGGGGGTAGTAAATACAATAATAATACTATAGTAATAATAATTTATATTATTAATAATAATAAGAATTAATCAAAGATTGATTGATTGATCGATCGATGGGTGGGTGGATGGATGTCAGGGGGAACCGTACACCAATAAAGATTTTAATGGTACCATGCATTAGTAGCATTGAACATTTGAGAGATTTTGCATGATTATTACAATGATTTTAATGCGTTCAATACCCCAGAACAGCTGCAATTTTGCTTTATTGCAAGGCATGCGCTGCATTTAACATTGCAGGAGCCTGCAAAGTTGTTCTAATGCTTTGCATTAATTGCATTTAACATTTGAGAGGTTTTGCAAAATTATTGCAATTAATTTTATTGCATTTAACATCCCAGGGGTTGCAATATTGCTTTAATGCAACGCCAGCGCTGCATTTAACAATGCAGCAGCCTGCAAAGTTATCCTAATACGATGCTTTAGTTGCATTTAACATTTGAGAGGTTTTGCAGGATTATTATTGCATTTCACATCGCAGGGTGTTGCAATATTTCTTTAATGCAAGGCGATCACTGCATTTAACATTGCAGCAGCCAGAAAAGTCATCCTAATGCGATGCATTTGTTGCATTTAACATTTGAGAGGTTTTGCAAAATTATTGCAATTAATTTAATGCATATAACATCCATGGGGGGTCGCTAGATGACTTTAATGCAAGGCCATCACTGCATTGAACATTGCAGTAGCCTGCAAAGTTATCCTAATACGATGCATTAGTCACGTTTAACATTTGCGAGGTTTTGCAGGATTATTATTGCATTTCACATCGCAGGGTGTTGCAATATTTCTTTAATGCAAGGCGATCACTGCATTTAACATTGCAGCAGCCTGAAAAGTCATCCTAATGCGATGCCGGGGGTAGTAAATACAATAATAATACTATAGTAATAATAATTTATATTATTAATAATAATAAGAATTAATCAAAGATTGATTGATTGATTGATCGGTGGGTGGGTGGATGGATGTCAGGAAGAACCGTACACCAATAAAGATTTTAATGGTACGATGCATTAGTTGGATTGAACATTTGAGAGATTTTGCATGATTATTACAATGATTTTAATGCGTTTAATACCCCAGAACAGCTGCAATTTTGCTTTAATGCAAGGCCTGCGCTGCATTTAACATTGCAGGAGCCTGCAAAGTTGTTCTAATGCTTTGCATTAATTGCATTTAACATTTGAGAGGTTTTGCAAAATTATTGCAATTAATTTTATTGCATTTAACATCCCAGGGGTTGCAATATTGCTTTAATGCAACGCCAGCGCTGCATTTAACAATGCAGCAGCCTGCAAAGTTATCCTAATACGATGCTTTAGTCGCATTTAACATTTGAGAGGTTTTGCAGGATTATTATTGCATTTCACATCGCAGGGTGTTGCAATATTTCTTTAATGCAAGGCGATCACTGCATTTAACATTGCAGCAGCCAGAAAAGTCATCCTAATGCGATGCATTTGTTGCATTTAACATTTGAGAGGTTTTGCAAAATTATTGCAATTAATTTAATGCATATAACATCCATGGGGGGTCGCTAGATGACTTTAATGCAAGGCCATCACTGCATTGAACATTGCAGTAGCCTGCAAAGTTATCCTAATACGATGCATTAGTCACGTTTAACATTTGAGAGGTTTTGCAGGATTATTATTGCATTTCACATCGCAGGGTGTTGCAATATTTCTTTAATGCAAGGCGATCACTGCATTTAACATTGCAGCAGCCTGAAAAGTCATCCTAATGCGATGCCGGGGGTAGTAAATACAATAATAATACTATAGTAATAATAATTTATATTATTAATAATAATAAGAATTAATCAAAGATTGATTGATTGATCGATCGATGGGTGGGTGGATGGATGTCAGGGGGAACCGTACACCAATAAAGATTTTAATGGTACCATGCATTAGTTGCATTGAACATTTGAGAGATTTTGCATGATTATTACAATGATTTTAATGCGTTTAATACCCCAGAACAGCTGCAATTTTGCTTTAATGCAAGGCCTGCGCTGCATTTAACATTGCAGGAGCCTGCAAAGTTGTTCTAATGCGTTGCATTAATTGCATTTAACATTTGAGAGGTTTTGCAATATTATTGCAATTAATTTTATTGCATTTAACATCCCAGGGGGTTGCAATATTGCTTTAATGCAACGCCAGCGCTGTATTTAACAATGCAGCAGCCTGCAAAGTTATCCTAATACGATGCTTTAGTCGCATTTAACATTTGAGAGGTTTTGCAGGATTACTATTGCATTTCACATCGCAGGGTGTTGCAATATTTCTTTAATGCAAGGCGATCACTGCATTTAACATTGCAGCAGCCAGAAAAGTCATCCTAATGCGATGCATTTGTTGCATTTAACATTTGAGAGGTTTTGCAAAATTATTGCAATTAATTTAATGCATATAACATCCATGGGGGTCGCTAGATGACTTTAATGCAAGGCCATCACTGCATTTAACATTGCAGTAGCCTGCAAAGTTATCCTAATACGATGCATTAGTCACGTTTAACATTTGAGAGGTTTTGCAGGATTATTATTGCATTTCACATCGCAGGGTGTTGCAATATTTCTTTAATGCAAGGCGATCACTGCATTTAACATTGCAGCAGCCTGAAAAGTCATCCTAATGCGATGCCGGGGGTAGTAAATACAATAATAATACTATAGTAATAATAATTTATATTATTAATAATAATAAGAATTAATCAAAGATTGATTGATTGATTGATCGGTGGGTGGGTGGATGGATGTCAGGAAGAACCGTACACCAATAAAGATTTTAATGGTACGATGCATTAGTTGGATTGAACATTTGAGAGATTTTGCATGATTATTACAATGATTTTAATGCGTTTAATACCCCAGAACAGCTGCAATTTTGCTTTAATGCAAGGCCTGCGCTGCATTTAACATTGCAGGAGCCTGCAAAGTTGTTCTAATGCGTTGCATTAATTGCATTTAACATTTGAGAGGTTTTGCAATATTATTGCAATTAATTTTATTGCATTTAACATCCCAGGGGGTTGCAATATTGCTTTAATGCAACGCCAGCGCTGTATTTAACAATGCAGCAGCCTGCAAAGTTATCCTAATACGATGCTTTAGTCGCATTTAACATTTGAGAGGTTTTGCAGGATTATTATTGCATTTCACATCGCAGGGTGTTGCAATATTTCTTTAATGCAAGGCGATCACTGCATTTAACATTGCAGCAGCCAGAAAAGTCATCCTAATGCGATGCATTTGTTGCATTTAACATTTGAGAGGTTTTGCAAAATTATTGCAATTAATTTAATGCATATAACATCCATGGGGGTCGCTAGATGACTTTAATGCAAGGCCATCACTGCATTTAACATTGCAGTAGCCTGCAAAGTTATCCTAATACGATGCATTAGTCACGTTTAACATTTGAGAGGTTTTGCAGGATTATTATTGCATTTCACATCGCAGGGTGTTGCAATATTTCTTTAATGCAAGGCGATCACTGCATTTAACATTGCAGCAGCCTGAAAAGTCATCCTAATGCGATGCCGGGGGTAGTAAATACAATAATAATACTATAGTAATAATAATTTATATTATTAATAATAATAAGAATTAATCAAAGATTGATTGATTGATTGATCGGTGGGTGGGTGGATGGATGTCAGGAAGAACCGTACACCAATAAAGATTTTAATGGTACGATGCATTAGTTGGATTGAACATTTGAGAGATTTTGCATGATTATTACAATGATTTTAATGCGTTTAATACCCCAGAACAGCTGCAATTTTGCTTTAATGCAAGGCCTGCGCTGCATTTAACATTGCAGGAGCCTGCAAAGTTGTTCTAATGCGTGGCATTAATTGCATTTAACATTTGAGAGGTTTTGCAATATTATTGCAATTAATTTTATTGCATTTAACATCCCAGGGGGTTGCAATATTGCTTTAATGCAACGCCAGCGCTGCATTTAACATGCAGCAGCCTGCAAAGTTATCCTAATACGATGCTTTAGTCGCATTTAACATTTGAGAGGTTTTGCAGGATTATTATTGCATTTCACATCGCAGGGTGTTGCAATATTTCTTTAATGCAAGGCGATCACTGCATTTAACATTGCAGCAGCCAGAAAAGTCATCCTAATGCGATGCATTTGTTGCATTTAACATTTGAGAGGTTTTGCAAAATTATTGCAATTAATTTAATGCATATAACATCCATGGGGGGTCGCTAGATGACTTTAATGCAAGGCCATCACTGCATTTAACATTGCAGTAGCCTGCAAAGTTATCCTAGTACGATGCATTAGTCACGTTTAACATTTGAGAGGTTTTGCAGGATTATTATTGCATTTCACATCGCAGGGTGTTGCAATATTTCTTTAATGCAAGGCGATCACTGCATTTAACATTGCAGCAGCCTGAAAAGTCATCCTAATGCGATGCCGGGGGTAGTAAATACAATAATAATACTATAGTAATAATAATTTATATTATTAATAATAATAAGAATTAATCAAAGATTGATTGATTGATCGATGGGTGGGTGGATGGATGTCAGGGGGAACCGTACACCAATAAAGATTTTAATGGTACCATGCATTAGTTGCATTGAACATTTGAGAGATTTTGCATGATTATTACAATGATTTTAATGCGTTTAATACCCCAGAACAGCTGCAATTTTGCTTTAATGCAAGGCCTGCGCTGCATTTAACATTGCAGGAGCCTGCAAAGTTGTTCTAATGCGTTGCATTAATTGCATTTAACATATGAGAGGTTTTGCAAAATTATTGCAATTAATTTTATTGCATTTAACATCCCAGGGGTTGCAATATTGCTTTAATGCAACGCCAGCGCTGCATTTAACAATGCAGCAGCCTGCAAAGTTATCCTAATACGATGCTTTAGTCGCATTTAACATTTGAGAGGTTTTGCAGGATTATTATTGCATTTCACATCGCAGGGTGTTGCAATATTTCTTTAATGCAAGGCGATCACTGCATTTAACATTGCAGCAGCCAGAAAAGTCATCCTAATGCGATGCATTTGTTGCATTTAACATTTGAGAGGTTTTGCAAAATTATTGCAATTAATTTAATGCATATAACATCCATGGGGGTCGCTAGATGACTTTAATGCAAGGCCATCACTGCATTTAACATTGCAGTAGCCTGCAAAGTTATCCTAATACGATGCATTAGTCACGTTTAACATTTGCGAGTTTTTGCAGGATTATTATTGCATTTCACATCGCAGGGTGTTGCAATATTTCTTTAATGCAAGGCGATCACTGCATTTAACATTGCAGCAGCCTGAAAAGTCATCCTAATGCGATGCCGGGGGTAGTAAATACAATAATAATACTATAGTAATAATAATTTATATTATTAATAATAATAAGAATTAATCAAAGATTGATTGATTGATCGCTCGGTGGGTGGGTGGATGGATGTCAGGGGGAACCGTACACCAATAAAGATTTTAATGGTACCATGCATTAGTTGCATTGAACATTTGAGAGATTTTGCATGATTATTACAATGATTTTAATGCGTTTAATACCCCAGAACAGCTGCAATTTTGCTTAATTGCAAGGCCTGCGCTGCATTTAACATTGCAGGAGCCTGCAAAGTTGTTCTAATGCGTTGCATTAATTGCATTTAACATTTGAGAGGTTTTGCAAAATTATTGCAATTAATTTTATTGCATTTAACATCCCAGGGGGTTGCAATATTGCTTTAATGCAACGCTAGCGCTGCATTTAACAATGCAGCAGCCTGCAAAGTTATCCTAATACGATGCTTTAGTCGCATTTAACATTTGAGAGGTTTTGCAGGATTATTATTGCATTTCACATCGCAGGGTGTTGCAATATTTCTTTAATGCAAGGCGATCACTGCATTTAACATTGCAGCAGCCAGAAAAGTCATCCTAATGCGATGCATTTGTTGCATTTAACATTTGAGAGGTTTTGCAAAATTATTGCAATTAATTTAATGCATATAACATCCATGGGGGGTCGCTAGATGACTTTAATGCAAGGCCATCACTGCATTTAACATTGCAGTAGCCTGCAAAGTTATCCTAATACGATGCATTAGTCACGTTTAACATTTGAGAGGTTTTGCAGGATTATTATTGCATTTCACATCGCAGGGTGTTGCAATATTTCTTTAATGCAAGGCGATCACTGCATTTAACATTGCAGCAGCCTGAAAAGTCATCCTAATGCGATGCCGGGGGTAGTAAATACAATAATAATACTATAGTAATAATAATTTATATTATTAATAATAATAAGAATTAATCAAAGATTGACTTCCGGTGGCGCTATGCTCTGATAAAGCCACGCGTCAACTAGCTCCGAAGAAAATCCGATCTTAAAAGGGAAAGAACGGGACGGGTCCACTGAAATTTGCCGATAACTTTCAACGAAGGGTGAGTGAAGCTATTAGAATAGAATAGAATAGTTCCTTTATTGTCATTGTAACATGAGCCATGTACAACGAAATTGTAAAATGTCAGCCAGTCAGTGCACCATTCAAACATTTCTAAAAGCTAACGATACATACAAGGTAAAATATTTTAAAAAAGATAAACAACTAAAATAAATATCATGAAAATAGCACGCATAAACACCCAACCCTACATCCTTCTGTCGATTTCACAGTCTCTTATTATGTATCGCCCCTGCGTTCCTTGGCGGCTACATTTAGTGCCTTTATAGCAGTGGGGTAAAAACTATTTTTAAGTCTGTTTGTCCTTGTCCTTGTAGATCTGTACCGTCTGCCTGACGGTAACAGTTCAAACAGGGAGTGTCCGGGGTGGGAAATGTCCTTTATAATACTCTGGGATTTTTTGATGCAGCGGGAACTGTGTAAGTCCTCCAAGGTAAGTAGAGGGCAGCCGACAATCCTCTGGGCGTTGTCAATGGCCCTCTGGAGCGCTTTCCTCTGAGCCGCTGTGCAGCTGGTGTACCATACGCATACACAGTATGTTAGGATGCTCTCAATGTAGCACCGATAAAAGGACAACAGCAGTCTCTGAGTGATGTTATTCTTCCTGAGCACCCTCAGGAAGTGCAGTCTCTGCTGGACCTTTTTCAGCAGCGCAGAGGTGTTCACGCTCCACGTCAGGTCCTCCTCAATATGGATTCCCAGGAAGCGGAAATCCGCCACCCTCTCCACACAGTCCCCTCTGATAGTTAATGGTACCATGTCCGTTTTATTCTTTCTGAAGTCTATTATTATTTCCTTTGTCTTTAAGGTGTTGAGGAGCAGGTTATTTTCTCCACACCACACTGTCAGCTGCTCCACCTCATCCCGGTAGGCGTACTCGTCCCCCCCGGTGATGAGTCCCACCACCGTAGTGTCATCCGCAAATTTGACAATGGTGTTGCTGTGGTGGGCGGGGGTGCAGTCATGTGTATAGATGGTGTAGAGCAGGGGGCTCAGCACGCAGCCCTGTGGAGAGCCGGTACTGAGGCTGAGGGCCGTGGATGTGTGATGGCCCACACTTAGACTGTGACTCCTACCGTTTATATGTCGATAAGTCGCACTCCCCCGTTAAAAACTGCTGCAAGACGAGCTGGCAAGGCCAGGCTGCCGGAAGAGGAATCAGGTCAGATGGAAGCATCAGCCTCAGCCTCAGCCTCAGCCTCAATTCCAGTGTCGACCCAAGAAGAAATTCCCAAACAGTCCTGAAAGCCACAGCCTAAAAAAATTGGATTGGAGGAATTTCGAACCATAGTTGGTGAGGAGCTTTCAAGTATGAAGGATGATTTTCAGGAAATGAAAGATGAATTAATATCGTTGAAAGGATTGAAGGGCGAAATATCAACTATCATCAGTGAGAAGTTATCATCAGTGAAGAAAGAAATATGTGATAGTATGAACGAACATATGGTGGAAGTAAACTCTAAACTACAAAAGCTGGATTCCGATTTTACCAGTAAGTTGGAGCATATTACTACTACGGTACATCAACATGACGAGGCTATACGCGAGTTGGAAGTTCTAGCTGAGACAAGCGCTGATACAACAAAAAGGGTATTAACGGAGACTCAACGCCTATCTGATCTACTAGCGAAAGTAACCGAGAAATGCATTGACTTAGAGGGTCGCTCTAAACGTCAGAACCTAAGGATTGTTGGAGTTAAAGAAGGCCAAGAGAAAGATAAAAACCTCTGTGATTTCACTGCTGAACTCCTACGGGATGTTTTGAAATTGGACACAAAACCTTTGCTGGATCGAGCCCACAGAGCACTGAGAGCTCGGCCAGCTGCTGGCGCTCCCCCAAGGCATCTGATATTAAAGGTACACTACCCTCACGTCTTAGAAGATATTCTGTCGAGAATCGCTATCAACAGAAACTTATCATTCCAAGGCGACAATATCCGTATTTTTAGAGATTATCCTGCTGAGGTGGTTAAGAAAAGAGCACTTTTTAATGAGACAAGATCAATTCTGAGGAAGATCCCATCGCTCAGATTCGGAATGTTGTACCCGGCCAAACTGCGAGTCACCTACAAGCAGACAGAAACCTTTTATACTGATCACAATAAAGCATTCGAATTCGCCCGAGAGATTGAAAACTCGCTGAAGGGATGAATACCACTCCACGGCTGTAATCACTGGCAGAGAACTGATTGGGCTATAAGGCGTTATAATTTAAAGTTCCAAGACCAGTGAATAAGCTATATGACTATTAATCTTTATTAACTACTATTAATAAAAAAATATTATTAATCACTACCAATAAGAAGTTCAAGTAATACTTGACTCATGTTAATTTTACTTTTAACATTTAACTAATACACCCTAGGGGGGAAAACTGGCCTATTTTGGATTAAATTCCTTTGGGTCTGTCCTGTTTATTTCCCCTTGCTTCTAAAAATATATATATTTTAAAACCGGGACGGAGCTAGTATTAATTTTTTTTTACATCTCACGGAAGTCCTTAGATTTTTTGCCACCTTAGGGTGGCTAACACTAACTGCACTAATTGTAGTTGTAGTTTTAGTTGTCTCTTCTTTTTTCCTGCACTCTTTTAACCTTTTATATATTGATTTTTTTTTTAGATTTAACCTTTATTATCATGTTATTTTTCAGAAATTATATACTTTAGGGAGATATTTCCGGGAGGCACTCTACGCTGTACAAAAGATCATCCACCCCTCATTCAAGAAAAATGTTGTAGTCCGGGTGCCAGACCATTTGCTTTATTATAGACCATTTATCGGTTAAGATGCAAGATTCTATTAGGAAAACAGGGGTTAAAGGTATTACATTTTGTAGTTGGAATGTCAAGGGTGTTAATGAACCAATTAAAAGAGGTAAAGTACTTTCACATTTAAAATCTATTGATGCAGACATAATGTTCCTTCAGGAAACTCATCTAAAAAATGTAGCACATAATAGACTGAAAGGCAAATGGATTGATAAAGTATTTCACTCATCGTTTCCCTTTAAATCAAGAGGTGTTGCTATTTTAATTCGTAAGGGTATACCATTTATAAATACTTCCTCTATAGTCGACACTGAAGGTAGATATGTTATATTAGTGGGAGAACTATATTCTACAAAATTGATATTGGTGAATGTCTACGCACCAAATTTTGATAATCCGTTATTTTTAAAAAAAATATTTAATACCATTCCAGAATTTGGACAATATAACTTGATAATTGGAGGAGATTTAAATTGTACATTAGATCCTTATTTGGATAGATCTTCAACTCAAAGGAAAACAAAATCCAAGTCGTGTGAATTATTAAACTCTTATATAAATAATGCAAATATAAAAGATGTTTGGAGGATTGATAATCCTTCAGGCCGAGAGTATTCATTTTATTCACCAGTGCATAAAACTTATTCAAGAATTGATTATTTCTTGGTGGACTCCAAATTTATTCCTTATACGTATAATTCAAAATATCATAATATTATTATATCCGATCATGCCCCTTTAACATTTAGGGTAAAACTCCAAGGAGTAACGGGGAAACAGACTAATTGGAGATTTAATCCGCAAATCTTAAATGAAAAAGCATGTTATGACTATCTTAAATCGCAATTTGAGATTTTTTTTAATGCAAATGACCTTCCTGAAACACCTGCGTCCCTGCTTTGGGAAACATTTAAAGCGTTTGTGAGAGGATGTATTATTGCTTTTCAAGCGTCTCAAAACAAGAAGAACCGAGCTGAACAGAATGACCTGGAAAGTCAGATAAGACAGTTAGACATAATAAATGCCATCGCTCCCTCTATTGAAATACATAATAAAATTGCAGTTCTCAAATATAAGTTAAATTATATCCTTTCAGCTCATATTTTAAGGCTTTTTCAATATACTAAACAAAAACATTTTGAATTTGGAGATAAACCACAGAAATTGCTAGTACGTCAACTCCGTAAATTAGAAGATGATTCTACAATTCATAAAATTAGATCAGAAAATGGAGATTTGCTTAAACTACCTAAGGATATTAATCAGAGATTTTTGCAATTTTATCAGTCATTATATTCATCAAAAATAACAGATACTTCTGCGCAGATGCAAAAGTTTTTGCAGGAATGTAACCTTCCTGGTTTGAATGTGAGTGATAGAAATTTACTGGGCGCAGAAATAACTATGAAAGACGTTGAAGAGACTATTAAATCCATGAAAAATGGGAAGACTCCTGGCCCTGATGGCTTAAATAATGAATTTTATAAAAAATTCAGTGGGTTGATCTCTCCACGTTTGCAAACTGTATATAGTCACGCCTTTAAACAACAGAGATTGCCACAAACTCTGACTGAATCAACAATAATCCTCATTCCTAAAAAAGATAAGGATTCTGAAGACCCTGGTTCGTATAGGGCGATAGCTCTTTTAAATACTGATCAGAAGATATTAGCGAAAATCTTAGCTCAGAGATTAAGTCTAGTTATAGACAAATTGATACACCCCGATCAATCAGGCTTTATAGCCAAACGATATTCATTTTTCAACTTGAGACGCTTGTTTAATATAATTTATTCAAATAGACTATTAAATGAAGATTTAGCAATCATCTCGCTAGATGCTGAAAAAGCATTTGATCAAGTAGAATGGCCCTATCTTTTCTCAGTGATGGAAAAATTTCAACTAGGTGAAAATTTTTGTTCATGGGTGAAACTTTTATATACATCCCCAACAGCTAGAATATTAACTAATCAAATGCTGTCATCTAAATTTCATTTATCTAGGGGTTGTAGACAAGGATGTCCATGATCACCGCTTCTATTTGCCCTTATTATAGAACCACTTGCTGAGAGTATTAGATCAAATTCAGATATTCATGGCTATAACACTAAACATACAACCAATAAAATTTCTTTATATGCGGATGATGTATTACTTTCTCTCTTCAAAAATTTTAAAATTGAAGCTATGTAAGAACTTTGTAACAAATGTGTTTTTTTATTTCTATTTGTACATATGCTTTTCAAAAATAAAAAATATTTTAAAAAAAAATAAAAAAAAGAAACCACACAGTGTCTCACTGCATCAATACAACTCCATGGTGTTGCACTACATCGGTACTGCACAACATCATGTCACTCCAGTGCAACCCAGAACGTGTCACACCATCAATGCTCCCCGCAATATGTTCTTCCATCAGTACTCCCCAAAGTGTTTCACACCATCAGGACAAACTTAAATCTGCCATTCCATCCGCATTACCCCACAGTGTGCTAACCCATCGCTGCGTCTCCATAGTGTGTAATTCCATCACTATTTCACCACAGTTTTTCATCGCAACAGTACTACTGCAGAGTGTGTCAGTCCATCAGTATTACTGCGGCACTCCAACAGAATGTGCTATTACATCCGCGCTACCCCACAGTGTGTCATTCCATCAATACACCTCCACAGTAGGTCATTACACCAGTACTACTTCACAGTGTTACACTCCATCAGTACAACACTGGAGCGTGTCACTCCATCAGTACTACCCTGCAATATGTTATTCCATCAGTACTACACCACAGTGATGCACTCCATCAGTACTGCCTTAAGCTTGTTATTCCATTATGTACAACCACACGGACTCATTCAATTAGTATTACCCAACAGTGTAACCCTCCATCTGTACTGCCCCACCGTCAGTCCTACTTCAGTGTGGAAGTCACAATGTGCAACCCGACAGTACCACCGAACATTGTGTCAATACTTCGGTACTCGCCCACTGTGCGCCATTCTGTCTATACTACCCGCAGTGTGTCATTCAATCAGCACTACACCGAAGTATGTCACTCCATCAGTACAACCGCGCAGTGTGTCACTCCATCAGTACTGCTCCACAGCGTGTCACTCCATCAGTTTTAACCCAAGGGGTGGGGTGATGGAGTGACAAACTGCGTGGTAGTACTGATGCAATGGCATGAGTGTTTACCACACAGTTTGTCACTCCGTCAGTACTACTTCAGTGTGGAACTATATCAGTACGACCCCAGGGTGTCAGTCCATCAATTCTACGCCACAGTGTGCCAGTTCCTCAGTACTACCTCACAATGTATCACTACATTAGTCTACCCCACATTGTTTCATCCATCAATTCTTCCCCACAGTATGTCATGACAACAGAACTACCTCACAATTTGTCACTAGATCAGTGTTATTCCACTGTGTGTCACTTCGTCAGTACTACTCCACAGTTTGTCATAACAACATTACTACTCATTGTGTCACTCCATCAGTATTACCCGCAGTGTGTCACTACATCAGTAGAGGCCCACGGTGTATCACTCCATCAGAACTACTGCAAAGTGTGTCACTTCATCAGTACTACTGCAGTGTGTCACTCCATCTGTACCAACCCACAGTGTCAATCCACAAGAACTGCATCAACTGGTGTTACTCCATCAGTACTACAGTGTAGTGCTGAAGTGTTCAAAGCAGGAGGCCCTGTCATGATGCAGAAGCTGACTGAACTCTTCCAGTCCATGTGGAATGAAGGGAAGGTCCCACAACAGCTGAAAGATGCCAGCATAGTCCACATCTACAAGAGGAAAGGCAACCGCCAGTCTTGTTACAATCATCGAGGCATCTCCCTCCTGTCCATAGCTGGGAAGCTCTTGGCTCGCATCCTGCTCAACCGTCTCATTCAACACCTTGAGCAGGGTCTCCTTCCAGAAAGCCAGTGTGGTTTCCGTGCTGGACGTGGAACTGTTGACATGATATTTGCTGCACGCCAACTCCAGGAAAAATGCCAAGAGCAGCACATCGACCTGTTCGTGACCTTCGTCGATCTGACAAAGGCCTTCGACACTGTCAGCAGAGATGGCTTGTGGAAGATAATGCATAAGTTTGGCTGTCCCATCAAGTTCATCACGATTATCCGGCAGTTCCATGACGGCATGATGGTGAAAGTGCGAGATGATGGAGACGAATGGGAAGCCTTTCCAGTGACAACAGGCGTGAAGCAAGGTTTTGTTCTTGCCCCTACACTCTTCAGCATGGTCTTTTCTGCCATGCTGACTGGTGCCTTCCGTGACTGCCAGGATGGAATACACATCAGGTTCAGGAACTGACAGCAGGCTGTTCAACCTCAGGTGCCTGCAAGCTGTTACAAACGTGAAGGAGACCATCATCAGAGATTTCTTGTTTGCTGATGACTGCGTCCTCAACGCCAGCACAGAGCAGAAAATGCAGCTTTAAATGGACTGCTTCTCACAGGCCTGCGACGACTTTGGTCTCTCCAATAGCACCAAAAAAGTCTGAAGTTATGTACCAGCCCGCGCCTGGAAAGCCCTACCAGGAACCACACATCACGGTGAAGGGGCAGAACCTACAGGCAGTCGACAGCTTTACCTATCTGGGTAGTACACTCTCGCGAATTGTGAACATTGACACTGAGGTCAACAACAGGATTGCCAAGGCCAGCGCTGCCTTTGGGCGACTCCGTGGGAATGTTTGGGAGCGAAGAGGACTCAGCCTTACCACCACGCTGAAGGTCTACCGTATGCTCATCTCAATGCTAGTGAGACTTGGACTGTCTGCAGCAGACATGCCAAACAGCTCAACCACTTTCACTTGAGCTACCTACGCAGACTCCTTCACATCAGGTGGCAGGACAAAATTCCGGACACAGAGGTCTTGGAACGGGCCGGAATCCCCAGCGTCCACACCCTCCTACGGAAAGCCCAAGCCAGATGGGCAGGCCATGTCGTCAGAATGCCCGAGAGTCGACTGCCAAAACAACCTCTGTATGGAGAACTGTGTCAGGGCAAGCGCTCAGTTGGAGGACAGAAGAAAATGTTTAAGGACTGCATCAAAGTGTCCCTCAAAGATTTGGACATCAACCTCAGCACTTGGGAGTCTCTTGCTCTGGACCGCCCCAACCTGGCGTAGCAAGCTCACCACAGGAGCCCGTGCAGCAGAGAACAGGCGCACTGCAGAGGCCCAGAGGAAACGCACCGCGCGCAAGGCCCGGGCTACCTCCACTTCCACTGCAGCACCCATCCACTTGTGTCCTACGTGTGGGCGTGCCTTCCGTGGCCGGATTGGCCTCACCAGTCACTTCCGGACCCACAGTCGCCAATCCTCCAACTGAAAGTGAAGTCATGGTCATCTTCCAACCCGAAGGACGAACAACAACAACAACACAGCGCATTGTGTTACTCCATCATTACTACCCCCACATTGTGTCACTCCATCAGTATTACCCCCACAGTGTGTCACTCCATCAGTGCACAGCACAGTGTGTCACTCCATCAGTACTACTGCGTAGTGTGTCACTTCATCAATACAACTTCAAAGTGTGTCACTCCATCTGTACCAACCCACAGTGTGTTAATCCACCATTATTACCATACATTTTGTCATTCCATCAGTTCCACTGCACAGTGTGTCACTCCATCAGTAATGCCCCACAGCGTGTCACGTCGTCACTAAAACCCACAGTATGCCATTACATCATTACAAACACACATGTTCACACCCTCAAACACAGTCAAACACGCACACACACACATACCCGCGCACGAAGACACACGCGATCTCTCAAATGCAATCACAAACAATCAAATATACTCTCACACGTACACATGCATTCACACTAACAGATATTAACACGCACTAGCACTAAGACACACACTTATCACACACTTGCACACGAACACATTCTCTGCCAACAACATCATATACTCTCCCACACACTCACGCACACACACGCACACACACTATCAAAGAATTACATGCTCAAACACTGACAAACTCACATCCCACATATTCTCTCACATTCTCACAAACAGCCACACACACGCACAGACGCAAACACGGTCCTTCACAAACCCACATGCTCTCTCCCACTCAGAGACACAGATACATTCAATCGCACTTGCATCCACACTTACTAATGCTCACACACTCACACTCACGCACTCGCACAGACAGACACACACACACACACACACAAATATAGGCACTCTTACATACTCTACCCGCATGTACACGCGCACATTTTGGGATTGAGTGCTTCCTTGGATGTTCGCGTCGAGCAGCCCAGCGCAGCGTGGCCGGGAGTGTTCCCGGTGACCGGTGCCAAGCCCTTCAGTCGGCCCGATCGGCCTGGCTCGCCCACCGCGGATGGCGATGAGAACCGCGCCTCGGGAGCGAGGTGGGAGCCGCGAGGAACCGCAGAGAGCGAGGCGGACCGTTGGAGAGCGAGGAAGGCCGCCGAGAACGAAGGGGCGACCCGCGGTGCGGCGGCAGGCAGGAGGGAGAACTATCCGGCCAACGTTTGTAACTTTGTCGGCGTCAAAATGTGGCGACACTTTTGTACCGCCTCGGTGAGGTCTTCTACATTATGTTACCGGGTTGTCTGCAAAACTAAGCATTTCACTCTACCTGGGTACGTGATAATAAGGTATCGCTGAATCATTGAAATTCCTGCAACCGCATACACTAACGCATACGCACACACACCGACTCATTTGCACAATCTCACACATTCACACTCGCACACACGTGCTAACACACTCTTGCACGGACTCGCACACTCACACTGTCACACACAATCAATATCCAATGCGAGTCAGGCTACACCTCTGGAGAAATCTAGTTGAGTATGTCAGTTTAGTGCAGTTTATTGTCACGTGTACCGAGTACAGTGAAAAGCTTTTGTTGCGTGGTACACAGTCAGTGGAAACAAAATACATCATTACAGTCGAGCCATTTACAGAGTATAGATACATGATAAGGGGATAATGTTCAGTGCAAGGTAAAGCCTGCAAAATCCGATCGAGGATAGTCCGAGGGTCAACAAAGAGGTAGATAGTAGTTCAGCATTGCTTTCTGGTTGTAGTGAGATGATTCCGTTGCCTGATAACAGCTGGGAAGACGCTGTCCCTGAAACTGGAGGTGTGCATTTTCACACTTCTATACATTTTGCCTGATGGGACAGAGGAGAAGCGGGAGTGGCAAGGGTCCTTGATTATGCTGCTGGCCTTGCCGAGGCAGCGTGGTTTATAAATTGAGTCAGTATAACGGAGGTTGCTTTGTGTGATGGTCTGGACAATTCACTGCAATTTCTGGCGTTCTTGTATGGAGCTGTTCCCAAACCAAGCTGTGATGCATCTTGATAAAATACTTTCTATGGTGCATCTGTCGAAGTTGGTGAGAGTTGTAGAGGGCACGCCGAACTAGCTAAGCCTGCCAAGGACATGGATTGGTGAAGTTCGGTTCGAGAGCCTTCTTCAGACTGATTCTGGTGGGAAGGTGGAGAAGGCTGGAACAGCAGGACAAAGCGAGTTGAATGATGAGTGGGTGAATACCGTTTTCATAGTTAGGTGGTTCAGACCAGAGGTTAAAAGATAAAAGTTGCGAGATAAGGATTGAGCAGGTTGGAATTATAAAGAGAGAGGAGGGAATATCGGTTGAAGATGGAGGTGGAGGCGATGAACAGGGGCGAGTCCGCGTGAAGAAAGAGAAAGAGCGAGGGAAAAGCGGGAAGTTGCACGTTAGTTACCTGGCATTTGCTAATTTTCATACCATTAGGTTGCAAGGTTCCCAAGCGGAATATGAAGCGGCGTTCTTTCTGTTTTAATGTAACCTCTCTGGCGCTGGTGGAGGCCCAGGACAGAAAGGTCAGTGTGCGAGGGGGGGGGTTACAATGGCTTGCAACGGGGAGCTACGGGAAGCCTTAGCAGAACGAGGGTAAGTGTTCGACAAAAAACGGTCGCCGAGTCTCCATTTCACCACGCCGATGTAAAGGAGGCCATATCTGGAACACCACATGCAGTAGATGAGATTAGAGGAGGTGCAGGTGAACATCTGTCTCACCTGGAAGGGCTTCTCGAGCGTGAGGGAAGGTGTATAGGGACAGCTGTTACATCCCATGGTGGCTAACCGTTTTAACTGCACTTGCCAAGAAAGGCTTTGGAAAGCCTTTGGAAAGAAGCGATGGCAAGTGATGGAGAGGTGGGGAAATGGATAGAGAAATCGGTCGTACAAAGATAAAAGGGAGAGATAGAGGAGAAGACGAATGAAGAGGTGGAGGGAGAGTGAACTATCAAAGGGGGAGTGGGAAAATGAGGAGAGAGGGGAGTTCAGAGCGAGTGGATTGGCAAAAGGGGGAGAGGGAAGCATTAGAGAGATATAGGGAGAAGGAGGGAGAGATGCAGTAAGAGTGGGAGGGGGATGGGAGAGAGGTTGGCAGAGAGCGGGCGGCACAGAGAGGGAGAATAGAGAGTGTAGGGAGAGAGTAACAGTTCAGAGAGAGAATAGCAGTAAAGATGGAGAGAGAGAGAAAGAGAGGAGGGAGAGATGATGCATCATTCGCCGTTTGTTCTACTTTTAAGACAATTCTGAGGCAGCAATGGTTCTGTTCACTGAGTGTCGTGAGTCTTTGGGTCGTTCCTCCTCAAAGGTAATGAAGGTAGAGAATGTTGTTGTCCCAAGGCAAAGCCAGATCCATTCGAGACAAGCAAGGACTAAATGCTTACTAGGGGTCGCCGCGAGTGTGGGGTTGAGGTTACAATCAGTTCAGCCGCGATCACATTGAGTGTTAAAACAGAGTGGACGGGCCATTTTAGTCTGAGGTGAACTGTTGAACTAATTCATCACGCTGTGGACAAAGGCTGTCCAGTCCACCTTCAAACTGGGCACCAGAAGCCTTGAGACGGTCCCTTGAATTTGGGATTGCCTTGCTGAGTAAAGGAAATCAGATAAACAACATGTGGTGGAGAGATGGATCCGATGGAGTTTGAAACAATATCCCCTTTGCTGGAACAATGCCGCTCCCTATTTCCATCCCTCAGTATCGCCACAATTCCCAGTCTTCGGAATTTCTCAATCAATTCCCTGAATAAATCACGACCTGTCTCAGAGGGATTTCACTTGGCTGATGTCATCTGTTTGCGAGTCTTTTCCAAATCTCTATTTTTTAAATCTGTTGAAACTTCACTGTCCCGGTGGAGACGGAAAATGGTATAAAATCTCCGGGAATGTTGTGCCCCGGCATTTCATTCCGAGAGATTACCGGCAGTTCACGGGGACACGTCGCTGGGCAGAGAACATGTGGGAAAAGCTGTACGAATATTACGCCGTGGAGAAAATCTTGTACGTGATCATTGCTGCCGTTGGAGTCCCTGGTAAGTGAGCAGAACGATTCAAGTTTTATAACTCCGTCTGTTAACCGGTGTTGACATGATTCTGATCGTGTTACAATATTCCCTACTGATGATTGTTGTACAAGAATATGTGAAGTATATCAATCCTCTAAATGAAATATCTTTGAATTAACGCTGTGATTTTTCTCATTTTCAGACAGCCGAAACTACCCCTCTCTTTCTCCCACTGCCGGGACCCACTAGAATGCTGTTCTTGCCTTCAGTGGGACCTTGCCCAGAGTTGTCCAAGTGCTCGGGACAGGCAGCTCTCCGGGACGGTGTGACTGGGAGGGGTTTACATTGTGAAGTTCACTGTGTCTGAGTTATTGATCAGAGTGAACACCCGCTCCTGTGGACACGTCTCACTGTGGAGTCTGTCACAGTCGGATTCAACCCGCTTGTTGGTCAATAATTGGATCGGTCTCCTGAACCAATGGCGTGGATCTACCGGCGTGTGTTGTTACCGAACTGTGGAATTAATCCACTAACGGAGCCACTCTGCTGCCGGGTCCTAAGTTGTCCCTGCCTTCCCTCTGGAACCCTCCTCGTCCCCATCAGATGCCGAGTTCCCAGAGCCCTGGTTAAACGCGGCCGGTCACGGTTAAGTCTGTGAATCCGGCCCCATCAGAGACTGTGAGCGGGGTTAACTGTAGACAGGACCATTCCGCCTATTTTAGCGGGCGGCTGCTCGTTCCCTCCCCACCCTTTAACCCGCCCGTCGCCTTATCTCCTCTCCCCTGAAGCAGGCAGGTCGGGCACAGTCGGAGCCGGGTCTGACATTGTTAAACCTGTAGCCGCGCACCGACTCCAACACTCCTGATCTCCAGCTGAAAGTGGAGCCGGTGTTCAGCCCCGGAGACCATGTTCAGTAATGCCCAGTGTCCGCTCCCCTTCTCTTTCCGCAGTGAATTTAGTGGCGATTGTGATCCTGTCCCGGGGAAAGTGCGGCCTCTCCACCTGCACCACTCGCTACCTGGTGGCCATGGCAGCGGCCGATCTACTCACCCTGATCATCGAGGTCATTTTGTATGACATCCGATTACATTACTTTTATTGGAGTTTCCTGTCCATCACCCCTGTGTGCAGTGTTAACCTTGTACTGAGGACTGCAGCTACAGAATGTTCTGTCTGGTTCACCGTCACTTTCACCTTTGATCGCTTTGTCGCCATTTGTTGCCAGAAGCTGAAAACTAAATATTGCACCGGGAAAACTGCGGCTGCGGTTCTCGCAACAGCCGGCGTTCTGCTGTGTCTGAAAAACGTTCCCCGCTACTTCACACGGGTACCCTGGATAATCATCGACAATGTCCCGTGGGGCTGTGACCTGGTGGACAGTTATTACACTGACCCCGGGTGGGTGGCATTTGACTGGATCGACACGGTTTTAACTCCGCTCCTCCCTTTCGCTGTGATCCTGCTGCTCAACGCTCTGACAGTCCGGCACATTTTAGTGGCCAGTCGGGTCCGTCAGGGGCTGAGGGGTGAGAGCAAGGGGGAGAAGCGCAGTGACCCGGAGATGGAGAGCAGGAGGAGGTCTGTGGTTTTACTCTTCACCATCTCCGGCAGCTTCATCCTCCTGTGGCTGACGGCGGTTGTAAACTTCGTCTATTATCAGATCACAGGGATTGGGAATGATGGGAATGATTCCCAATATATCTTTAACTACGTCGGGTTTTTGCTGAGTAATCTCAGCTGCTGCACCAACACATTTATTTACGCGGTGACCCAGTCCAAGTTCAGGGAGCAGGTGAAGAGCGCGGTGAAATATCCGCTCACCTCAGCGCTGCGGCTCATTAATAAACCCGCGCCCTGAGCGCATCCCAGAGGGCGGCCGCAGTCTCTCCGCTCCGGGCTCCGGCTCCTCACATTCACCGCCGCATCTTCCAGCTGTCAGTCCCGGGCGGATGATCCCATCGCCGGCCCCGCTCCGGGACCCCCAGCCCCTCACATTCACCCAACCGCCCCCTTGCTCAAAGATGCAGATTAAGCAGAACAAATAACACCATTGCCTGTCATATATATTGATCATTTTTAATGACAGTCCCTGATC
>NW_027602481.1:0-34916 GCF_053455715.1 Rhinoraja longicauda
CACCTGCCTCGCCACCTGTCCCTCCAACTGTGCCTCCGCCGGCCCCTCTGTCGGCCGATTTCCGTACGCGGTCCGGTCGGGTTGTGCGACCGCCAGTGCGTTTCGTGACTCCGGTTCTGGGGGGGGGTCCTGCGGCGGCTCCCAAGGTCAGGCCATACCACTACCGACCCCTCGGCACTGGAATGGACCAGTCCAGGGGGGCGGTCCTTTGCTACGTATATAAGGACGAGGTTTTGGGCGCGAAGTCATTCCAGCAGACTTGACCGGTCTGGTAACTGTGAAATAAAACCCAACGTCCAGAAATACCCGGCTCCTCGCCTTTATTTCGGGCCTCCTTCGACGCGCCACAATATTTAATTTTGCAAACATTTCTAAATGCCTGTTTTTGCTTTTTTATTTTGGGGTATTATTTGTAGATTGATGATAAAGAAAATGAATTTAATCCATTTAAAAATAAGGCTGTAACGTAGCAAAATGTGGAAAATGTAAAGTGGTCTGAATACTTTCTGAACGCACTGTCTGACAAGTTTGCCTTCATTGGCTGGGACTTTGAGTACAAGAGTTGGGGCAGCATGTTACAGCAGCACAACATTGGTGAGACCATACTTGGAATATTGTGTACAGGTCTGACTAGGGAGGGATAATAATAACTTAAAGAGGATGGCAGAAAAAATGAGAATGTTGATGCCAGGACTGGAGGGGTTGTGCTATAAGGACAGCTTGGATAAACTGGGACTGTTTTCAATAGATAATAGACACAGGAGGAGGCCATTCGGCCTTTTGAGCCAGCACCACCATTCAATGTGATCACGGCTGATCATCCACAATCAGTACCCCGTTCCTGCCTTCTCCCCATACCCCTCACCCCCCCCCCCCCCCCCCCCACCCCATTACCCTGGAGTGGAGCTAGCTGAGGGGTGACCTTTGGGAGGTTTATGAATCA
This sequence comes from Rhinoraja longicauda, assembly GCF_053455715.1. Classification (NCBI taxonomy): domain Eukaryota; kingdom Metazoa; phylum Chordata; class Chondrichthyes; order Rajiformes; family Arhynchobatidae; genus Rhinoraja; species Rhinoraja longicauda. The sequence goes on from NW_027602481.1 coordinate 944, forward strand.
TGAGGGGCACAGATAATGTGGAAGGTCACAGTCTTTTCACAAGGGTAGGGGAGTCTGAAACCAAAGGGTACATATAGTTTTAAACTGAGAGGGGAAAGATTTCAAGGGCATCGGAGGGGCAAGATTCTCTGATATTCCAGTTTTGGTGAGAGCACATTTGGAGTTTAGCGGGTGATTCACTCTCCAGACCGAAGGCAGGAAATATTTGCCTTGGAGTCAGTGCAGCATTGATTCAACAGATGGATTTTCAGAATGAAAGATGGGGAGACTGAGAATAATGGGACTTATCCGACTGTAATTTAGAAAAATGTTGTTGTGTTTTCCAAGAGGGACAGATGGGTGGATAATGAGAGGCTGGTTCCTCAATCTGGAGAGTCTAGAACTGGGGTGGGTTCAACATGGGGGCAACTTTCAGGATTTAGATGAAGGGGAATCTCCTTGTGAAGAGGGTTGGGAATCTGCTGAATGTTCCACCTCAGGGCTGTGGAGCGCAGAATGCACACACTGATTATTAGATGTGGGAGCATCTCGTTAAATGAAGCCGTCAGAATGTTGCAAAAACCCAACTCTTCAGTGAAGCTCCTTTGGATGGAACTTGCTGGTCATTTCTGCTCTGATCTCTGTGTGACTCTAAACTCTCACCAAAATACTTGTCCCTTTAGCAAATGCCCTCAGAGGTTACCAAGAAACACACAGGAATATAATAATAATTATATATTATAAGAAAATAACTGCAGATGCTGGTACAAATCGATTTATTCACAAAATACTGGAGTAACTCAGCAGGTCAGGCAGCATCTCGGGAGAGAAGGAATGGGTGACGTTTCGGGTCGAGACCCTTCTTCAGACTCTCGACCCGAAACGTCACCCATTCCTTCTCTCCCGAGATGCTGCCTGACCTGCTGAGTTACTCCAGCATTTTGTGAATAATTATATATCCCTTTATTCGTCCCACACCAGGGAAATTTACAAAGCTTTCACCTGCCCATTTCCCAGCAACTGGTTTTGGCAGCAAGTCCCAGTTTTATCATCCATGCTCATCAGTAGATGGACATGACCACAGCGCAGGTGATAGAGAGAAAAACATCACATCTGGTCTCAGAAAATGAGTTTCAGCGAAAAATGTTATGCAAATCTTCCACATCGTGACACCTGCCTTAGTTTTATTAATTCAGCTTTTGAAAGGTGCTATTGTGTTCATTATTTCTACAATGTAATGGTGCTGTAAAGATAGATAAAGCAAACACAGCTTGGAATCATTTATGTTTAACTGATATCAGTCACCTGCGTGGATCTCTTTCCCTCGCTCCTGCTCTCCACATAACAGGCTGACCAATCAAAACATTGAATATTTACCTCGAATGTAAACTCTGTCTGTCCCCCAGATGATGTTGTGTATTTCAAACATTTAATTCTGTATTTCTGGCTGAAATATATTCCCTGCTTGTTTTTCCAAACAACCTCAATTTCTTCCTCTGGTCAGTATTCTAAAAGCTTCAGTCTTTAGTGCTGATAAACCCCACTGGTGACACCCAAGGACAAACATAAGAGCATTCCCCTCTACATCAACAGTATGAACACCCCTCCAATTGAGAACCATTCCTTCACCTTCCTTCCAACCACCTTGTCTCACATATTTCCTTCCTCCATAAGTCTTCGCTGTGAATTGGCCCATACATTAGACTCCACAATAAAGCTGGACAAATCCAGTCCAGCTAATGACCAATCAGTCTGCTCCCAATCATCAGGACTTGTCCACAGTGTGGGCAAGTGTCATTCCCCCTCCAATAATTCCCACAATGGAGGGACTGTCATACGAGGAAAGATTGGAAAGACTAGGATTGTATTCACTGGAGTTTAGAAGGATGAGAGGGGATCTTATAGAGTCGTATAAAATTATAAAAGGACTGGACAAGCTAGATGCAGGAAAAATGTTCCCAATGTTGGGGGAGTCCAGAACCAGGGGCCACAGTCTAAGAATAAAGGGGAGGCCATTTAAAACCGAGGTGAGAAGAAACTTTTTCACCCAGAGAGTTGTGAATTTGTGGAATTCTCTGCCACAGAGGGCAGTGGGGGCCAATTCACTGGATTAATTTAAAAGAGAGTTAGATAGAGCTCTAGGGGCTCTCTCCCCATTTAGAAAATAGTCTACGCCTTTATTCCTAGGACCAAAATGGTTGACTCCACACTTTTCTGCACTATATTCCATCTGCCACTTCTCTGCCCACTCTCCCAACCTGTCCAAGTCCTTCTGCAGAGTCCCTGCTTTCTCTACACTACCTGCCCCTCCACCTATTTTCGTATCACCCACAAACTTGGCTACAAAGCCTTCAATCCCCTCGTCCAAATCATTAATACTGGTGCCAATGGCCCACAAATTCAAACCCACCTTCCACACCAGTCTTTGAGCCAAGTGTTCAACTCTCTAATCCTCTTAACCCTTTGCCAACATACGGTAGCAGTTCAGAGATTATTTCCTTAGAAACATAGAAACATAGAAAATAGGTGCAGGAGGAGGCCATTCAGCCCTATGAGCCATTCATTGTGATCATGGCTGATCATCCACAATCAATAACCTGCGCCCACCTTCTAGGTTCTGCTTTTCAATTTGGTACCTAGCTGCTCAATTCCTTTAGCAGAACCTCTTTCCTTCTCCTACCTACGTCATTGGGACCCACATGGACCACGATGACCGGATCTTTCCCCTCCCACTCCAAGTTCCTCTCAATAGTCAATAGTCAATAGTGGTTTATTTGTTACATACACATAAATGTGTAGTAAAATGAAACACTACCCGCAGTTGAACAATAAGACCAATAAGATTAATCAATAAAAATGCAATAACACATACAATCACAACTAACACCAAACAAAAAGAAACATCCATCACAGTGAGTCTCCTCCAGTCCCTCCTCACTGTGATGGAAGGCCAAAATGTCTTTTTCTCTTCCCTGCCGTCTTGTCCCACGGTCAGGCTGTTGGATTTGCCACGTCGGGGCGGTCGGGGCTCCCGATATTGAAGCCCCCGCTGGGCGGTGAAAGGTCCACGGCCTATTTCAGGCCGCGCCGGATGGTGAAAGGTCCGTGGCGGGCCGACCCAAGCCCCGCGATTCGGGGCGGGCGAACACGTTGCCTCTGCCGTTGCCGGAGCTCCCGATGTCGGCCCCCATCCAGGGGTCTGCGGGCTTCCGACGTCCACGCGGCCCGCGCCGGAGCCTCCGGAGACGAGTCGCAGCCGCTCCCGCAGCATCCGCAGGCAGCCAGCGCCACAGGTGGTGAGTCTGGGCCGTGGGCTCTGCAAACCAGAGCCCCAGGTGGTCCCAGGTGCATGGCCGGTGGTAGGCCGCAACGGGAACGGAGACACGACACAGAAACAAAGGTCACGTCTCCGTTCTGGAGAGAGAATGTTACAGTTCCCGTTCCCTCCCACCCCACCCCCCCCCCCCCCAAAACATAACATACAACACTACATCATATTAAACTACAATTCAGACAAAAACAACAAAAAACACAAAAGACAGACGGACTGCAGGCAAGCCGCAGCTGCGACGGCCGGTCAGACTAGATGCCCTGAACCTGGGCACCAGGCAGGCAACAGCCTTCGGGACTCTCGATCCTCACGACATAGAACAGTGTCAATGCCCCTAACTATACTATCCCCAATGACAACTACGTTTTTCTTCCCTGTTCCCTGTCGAATGGCCACGAACCACATTGCCCTGATCAGGTTGCTTCCTACAGTCCTCCCACTCAGTCCGCACCTTGTTCCCCTGCCTGCATCACTTGTAGTCCCACTCTCCATGTCACCACAGACCATGTTGGAAGCAGTTACTCTAGCCGGCGTAACTGCCTCCATTTGCAAATGGATCAGAGGGGACAGGAGGAATCCGTTTTGTTCAGGAAGTTGTCATGAACTGAAACTGACGATTGAAAGGCTGGTGGAAGCAGAGTCAACAATAACTTTCAAAGGACTTGGCGAAATGTGTGAAAGAACAATTTCCAGTGGTTCCGGGAAAGAGCAGGAGAATTGTGTTAAATGAATCACACGATCAAAGAGATGGCACACATAGGATGGGCCAAATGGCATCCTTCTGTGCAGTATCATTGTATCATGCTGTGATTCTACCAGGGGTTGACGATGAAGGTGAAAGTACAATGGGTCCAAGGGCCCACTTGCTCTGCCTTTAGAGTGGGAAGTGTTTGGGGAACAAGAGAAAACCCAGAGAAAGAAAGGGCCATTTGGCCCATCAGTCAGTCCCACCCCAGAGTGAAAATAGGAACGAGTGAAATGGTCTGCATAAATAGTCAGTTGTTTTGGAAATATTTGCCTAGATTGTCCATCTTAATTGTCCCCATTGATAATATTAATTGGACATGTCATAACCAGATAATGGGACCATGAAGTGTTCAGATACAGTGCCACATTGTACAGTCACACTTGGAGATCACAAGACATTTCTGTGGCTTCCTGTTTATCTTGTTCTAATCTGTCAGTCAGTGATTGGTCATCAGGAGTTTTACAATGATTGCTGCAGCCAATTGCGTTGATTCCAATGGTTCCAAAAGCCTCCAAGATGCCAGAACTACAGGTATATAAGATGCAACAGCATTGGAAACCTCATCGACACGGAGAGCTGGGAGAGAGAGAGAGGTGGGAACGGCAGCAGGAGATGCCCACCTTCACTGTGAAACTTGACACTAATCATCAATCGTTTTCTTGTGTTTCAGGTTCAAGGAAGGAAACATGATGCTGATGTGTGTTTTGGTGCTGACTGCACTGCTTGCCAGTGATGTGGCAGGTAAGGTCCATTGGTTCCAGGAGCGTTAGAAATACATTGGGGTGAGGAATGGATGCACAGGCACTGTGTTGGGACTGTGGAACATGGGAGATTGTGGAACAGGGTACTTAAGGAGGTGGCTCCTTAAAATAAAACCCCTGTCCTGGGGGGAATTATCTCCCTGATTCCCCCACTACTGAGGGGAGGTTTGCCAGCCTGGGGTGTGAGGGCGGCTGGAAGATTCTGCAGTTGATGAGAAGGGGGGGGGGGGGGGGGAGAGTAAAATGCCAGAGTAGCATTGGGTTCAATGGGTGCCTGAGGGGGCAGCACAGACTCTATGGGCCGAAAGGCCAGCCGGCTGTGAACACGGGACAAAGTGTGACAGCAGTCATTCACAGACACATTCACTCACTCACTGACACTCACACTCACTCATTCACTCACTCACTGACACTCACACTCACTCATTCACTCACTCACTGACACTCACACTCACTCATTCACTCACTCACTGACACTCACACTCACTCATTCACTCACTCACTGACACTCACACTCACTCATTCACTCACTCACTGACACTCACACTCACTCATTCACTCACTCACATTCTCACTCGCTCAAATTCACTCACCTACACGGAAATTCACTCACTCATTCAAACACTCACTCGCTCACTCACACAAACACTCAGTCATTCACTCAGTCAGTCATTCACTCACACAGTCCCTCCCTCCCTCCCTCCCTCCCTCCCTCCCTCTGCCAGGGGTTGGGGGGGGGGGGAGCGGGTGTGAGGCGCTGCTCGTGTTGTCCGCGGCTCAACTCTCCCCGCGCCGCGCCCTTCCCGCCAAAACCGCCGCCCGGCGCACTGCGCACGCGCCGCAACCGCCCGCCAGCGACCGTTGGTGGGAGAGGCTGCGCGTGCGCCAGGCCGGCGGTCTGCGGTGCCGGCACTCGGATGCCGGCCGCCACGGGGAGGAGGGGAGGGCGAGAGAGGGAGAGAGGTAGAGAGAGAGGGGGAGATGTAGAGAGAGAAGGGGAGATGGAGAGGGGGGAGAGAGAGGAAGATGGAGAGAGAGGGGGGGGCAGAGAGGGAGAGGGAGAAAGAGGGAGGGGGAGGGAGGGGAGAGAGAGGGGGAGGGAGAAGGGGAGAGAGGGCGAGAGGGGGGAGATGGAGAAGAGAGAGGGAGGGGGAGCAAGTGATGGAGGGGGGGGGGGTGGATGGAGGGAAAGGGGTTGGATGTCCACCAAGTCTATCTCCCCCACCACACACTCTATACTGACAAACTGCATCAATGAAATGAAATCTTGGCTTCAATCAAATTTCCTCAAACTCAACTGCAACAAATCTGAAATCATCATCATTGGACCAAAAACCCTCACCAAATCCACCCACAACTTCATCCTCAATATTGATGGTCTCCCAGTATCCACCTCACCTCACATCCGGAATCTTGGAATCATCTTTGATCAAACCCTCTCCTTCGACAAACACATCAAACACATCACCAAGACAGCCTTCTTCCACCTCAAAAACATTGCCTGTCTCCGTCCATCCCTCTCCTCCACAGCTGCAGAAACCCTCATCCACGCCTTCATCACCTCCCGCCTGGACTACTGCAACAGCCTCCTCTATGGCTCACCCTCAAAAATCATCAACAAACTCCAACACATCCAGAACTCCGCTGCCCGTCTACTCACCCACTCCCCGATCCGTGACCATATCACCCCCGTCCTTTACAAGCTCCACTGGCTCCCCATCCCCCAGAGAATCCAGTACAAAATCCTCCTCATGACCTACAAAGCCCTCCATAACCTGGCCCCATCCTACCTGACTGACCTCCTCCACAGGCACACTCCCACCTGCACCCTCCGCTCTGCTGCTGCCAACCTCCTGTCCCCCCCCCATCCGGACCAAACTCAGATCCTGGGGGGACAGGGCTTTCTCCATCGCTGCTCCCACCCTCTGGAACTCACTAACCCAAACCGTCAGAGACTCCTCCTCACTCACCACATTCAAAACATCACTGAAGTCTCACCTGTTCAGCACTGCCTTCAACCACTGACCGTCACCTCACCTTCTGTATCCTTTCTCTATTCGTTTACTTATTTATCTATTTATTTACTTCTCTATGTTCTAGTAATCCCTGTAAAGTGTCTTTGAGTGTTTGAAAAGCGCTATATAAATGTAATGCAATATTATTATTATTATTATTATTAGTAATGGAGAGAATGGGAGAGGGATGAAGGGAGAGGGAAGGAAGGAGAGAGTGAGTGATGGGTGGAAAGGAATGAGGGATAGGATGGGTGAGGGATGGAGATGGATGGAGGGTGAAGGATAGAGGGAGGGGGTGAGAGATGGGGAGGGGGAGGGGGAGGGTGGAGGAGGCGGAGGGGAGGGGGAGGGTGGAGGAGGCGGAGGGATGGATGGAGGAGAGGAGAGGGAGTGATGAAGAGGGTGAGGGATGAAGAGGGGGGATGGAGGAGAGGGTGGGATAGGTGAGGGTGAGGAATGGAGGACACCTTTATGCCATCTGATGCTGTGGGCTGCAGCAGTCACCAAATATAAGCTTAGCTACCCACAAAATGCTGGAGTAACTCAGCGGGACGGGCAGTATTTCTGGAGAGAAGGAATGGGTGACGTTTTGGGTTGAGATGTCAGACTGATGTCGGGGAGTGGGCGGTACAGAGATAGAATGTAGTCGGGGACAGTAAGGAGAACTGGGAAGGGGGGGGGGGATAGAGAGAGAGGGAAAGCAAGGGCTATCTGAAGTTAGAGAAGTCAATGTTCATCCCCCTGGGGTGTAAAGTACCCAAGCTAAATATGACGCGCTGTATATGACGGGTTGACAAATTGGGAATATGAAGATGGAGTTAAAGGGGAAGCGAATACAGGAGAAATTGCAAAGGACTCTCGAATGAACGGGAAGGGAAGTTCTAGCAGGGATAAGAGAGTAAGGTCAGGGCCAATTGTGACCGGTGTTAGAGGGGAGGTGAATACCGAAGTTAAAGTGTTGTATTTAAATGCGCAAAGTATAAAAAATAAAGTGGATGAGCTTGAAGCTCAGTTAGACATTGGCAAGTATGATGTTGTGGGAATCACTGAAACATGGCTACAAGAGAACCAGGGCTGGGAACTGAATATTCAGGGATACACAACGTATAAAAAAGACAGACAGGTGGGGAGAGGGGGCGGGGTTGCTCTGTTGGTAAGGAATGATATTCACTCCCTTGCAAGGGGTGACATAGAATCAGGAGATGTAGAATCAGTATGGATAGAAATGAGGAACTGTAAGGGTAAAGAGCCATTAGGAGGCAGTGATCACAATATGATAAGTTTTATCCCACAAATTGAGAGGGAGAAGAGAAAATCGGAAGTGTCAATATTACAGTATAGCAAAGGGGATTACAGAGGCATGAGGCAGGAACCGGCCCAAATTGACTGGAAGGAGGCCCTAGCAGGGAAGATGGTGGAACAGCAATGGCAGGTATTCCTGGGAATAATGCAGAAGTTGCAGGATCAATTTATCCCAAAGAGGAGGAAAGATTCTAAGGGGAGTAAGAGGCACCCGTGGCTGACAAGGGAAGTCAAGGACAGCATAAAAATAACAGATCAGAAGTACAACATAGCAAAGAAGAGTGGGAAGCCAGAGGATTGGGAATATTTTAAAGAGCAACAGAACAAACTAAAAAGGCAATACAGGGAGAAAAGATGAGGTACGAGGGTAAACTAGCCAATAATATAAAGGAGGATAGCAAAAGCTTTTTTAGGTATGTGAAGAGGAAAAAATTGTCAAGGCAAATGTGGGTCCCTTGAAGACAGAAACAGGGGAATTTATTATGGGGAACAAGGAAATGGCAGACGAGTTGAACCGGTACTTTGGATCTGTCTTCACTAAGGAGGATACAAACAATCTCCCAGATGTTTTAGTGGCCAGAGACCCTAGCGTGACAGAGGAACTGGAGGAAATCCACATTAGGCAGGAAAAAGTTTTGGGTAGACTGATTGGACTGAAGGCTAATAAATACCAGCACCTGATGGTCTGCATCCCAGAGTACTTAAGGAGGTGGCTCTAGAAATTGTGGACGCATTGGTGATCATTTTCCAATGTTCTATAGTTCAGGATCAGTTCCTGTGGATTGGAGGGTAGCTAATGTTATCCCACTTTTTAAGAAAGGAGGGAGAGAGTAAACGGGAAATTATAGACCAGTTAGTCTGACATCAGTGGTGGGGATGATGCTGGAGTCATTTATAAAAGACAAAATTGCGGAGCATTTGGACAGCAGTAACAGGATCGTTCCGAGTCAGCATGGATTTACGAAGGGGAAATCATGCTTGACTAATCTTCTGGAATTTTTTGAGGATGACAATAGACAATAGACAATAGACAATAGGTGCAGGAGTAGGCCATTCAGCCCTTCGAGCCAGCACCGCCATTCAATGCGATCATGGCTGATCACTCTCAATCAGTACCCCGTTCCTGCCTTCTCCCCATACCCCCTCACTCCGCTATCCTTAAGAGCTCTATCCAGCTCTCTCTTGAAAGCATCCAACGAACTGGCCTCCACTGCCTTCTGAGGCAGAGAATTCCACACCTTCACCACCCTCTGACTGAAAAAGTTCTTCCTCATCTCCGTTCTAAATGGCCTACCCCTTATTCTCAAACTGTGGCCCCTTGTTCTGGACTCCCCCAACATTGGGAACATGTTATCTGCCTCTAATGTGTCCAATCCCCTAATTATCTTATATGTTTCAGTAAGATCCCCCCTCATCCTTCTAAATTCCAGTGTATACAAGCCCAATCGCTCCAGCCTTTCAACATACGACAGTCCCGCCATTCCGGGAATTAACCTAGTGAACCTACGCTGCACGCCCTCCATAGCAACAAATATCCTTCCTCAAATTTGGAGACCAAAACTGCACACAGTATTCCAGGTGCGGTCTCACCAGGGCCCGGTACAACTGTAGAAGGACCTCTTTGCTCCTATACTCAACTCCTCTTGTTACGAAGGCCAACATTCCATTGGCTTTCTTCACTGCCTGCTGTACCTGCATGCTTCCTTTCATTGACTGATGCACTAGGACACCCAGATCTCGTTGAACTCCCCCTCCTCCTAACTTGACACCATTCAGATAATAATCTGCCTTTCTATTCTTACTTCCAAAGTGAATAACCTCACACTTATCTACATTAAACTGCATCTGCCATGTATCCGCCCACTCACACAACCTGTCCAAGTCACCCTGCAGCCTTATTGCATCTTCCTCACAATTCACACTGCCCCCCAACTTAGTATCATCTGCAAATTTGCTAGTGGTACTTTTAATCCCTTCGTCTAAGTCATTAATGTAGATCGTAAATAGCTGGGGTCCCAGCACCGAACCTTGCGGTACCCCACTGGTCACTGCCTGCCATTCCGAAAGGGACCCATTTATCCCCACTCTTTGCTTTCTGTCTGTCAACCAATTTTCTATCCATGTCAGTACCCTACCCCCAATACCATGTGCCCTAATTTTGCCCACTAATCTCCTATGTGGGACCTTGTCGAAGGCTTTCTGAAAGTCGAGGTACACCACATCCACTGACTCTCCCTTGTCAATTTTCCTAGTTACATCCTCAAAAAATTCCAGTAGATTTGTCAAGCATGATTTCCCCTTCGTAAATCCATGCTGACTCGGAATGTTCCCGTTACTGCTATCCAAATGCTCAGCAATTTCGTCTTTTATAATTGACTCCAGCATCTTCCCCACCACTGATGTCAGACTAACTGGTCTATAATTACCCGTTTCCTCTCTCCCTCCTTTCTTAAAAAGTGGGATAACATTTGCTATCCTCCAATCCACAGGAACTGATCCTGAATCTATAGAACATTGAAAAATGATCTCCAATGCTTCCACTATTTCTAGAGCCACCTCCTTAAGTACTCTGGGATGCAGACCATCAGGCCCTGGGGATTTATCAGCCTTCAGTCCCATCAGTCTACCCAAAACCATTTCCTGCCTAATGTGGATTTCCTTCAGTTCCTCCATCACCCTAGGTTCTCCGGCCCCTAGAACATTTGGGAGATTGTGTGTATCTTCCTCAGTGAAGACAGATCCAAAGTAACGGTTTAACTCGTCTGCCATTTCTTTGTTCCCCATAATAAATTCCCCTGCTTCTGTCTTCAAGGGACCCACATTTCGTGGAGGACTGTTGCATTCTCTTAGTAACAGAGACATGGCTTCATCCACTTATCCCAGACGGAGCCATTGAGCTAGCCGGGCGCACAGCGTTTCGTTGGGACAGAAACATCGACTCCGGTAAGAGCAAGGGGGGGGGGTTATGCATTTATGTGCACAACAGCTGGTGCACTAATATCCAAACCATAGATAGCCACTGTTCTCCTGATCTGGAGTCCCTAACAGTTAAATGCAGGCCTTTTTACCTTCCTCGCGAATTTACAGGGGTTATAGTAACAGCAGTCTACATCCCACCGAATGCTAACGCTAGCACAGCTTTAGGCTACCTGCTAGGTGCAATAAACTCACAACAGAGCACATATCCAGAAGCAGCCCACATCATAGCCGGGGACTTCAACCATGCAGACCTAAAGTCAGTTCTCCCGAAACTTGAACAACACATAAGATGTGCTACCAGGGGGAAAAACACACTAGACAAGGTTTACTCAAATATTAAGAAGGGGTTCAGGTCAGCACCACTACCACACCTGGGGCAGTCAGATCACCTGTCCATATTCCTAACCCCAGCATACACCCCACTCAGAAGGAAAGCTCCAGTCACCATAAAGACTGTAAAGACATGGCCTGAAGGAGCTTCCTCGCAGCTGCAGGATTGCTTCGAAAGGACCAACTGGGATATTTTTGAGGATCAGGGCTTGGAGGAGTACACATCAACTGTACTTTGCTACATCAAAAACTGCGTTGACAATGTCACCGTCGACAAACGCATCCGGTTGTACCCCAATCAAAAACCCTGGATGACAAAGGATGTCAGGTCTCTCCTCAAGGACCGTAACACCGCCTTCAGGTCTAGTGACAGAGCTCTATACAGTGCTGCTAGAACCAACCTGAAGAGAGGCATCAAGGATGCCAAAGCGTCCTACAAGAGGAAGATTGAGGACCACTTTTCCAACAATGACCCACGGCGGGTATGGCAAGGCATCCAGCACATCACCAATTACAAGACCAGCAACCGCACGACTGCCGACGGCGACGCCTCGTTGGCTGAGGAACTTAACTGTTTCTTTGCTCGTTTCGAGGTGAAAGCTACAGTGGCAGACATTACACCCTCTCCAGCACCTGAGAGCAACACCTTCACTGTGCAGGAGTATGACGTTAAGCGAGTGCTCAGAGCAGTGAATCCCAGGAAAGCTGCAGGCCCCGATGGTGTGACGGGCAGAGTGCTGAGGGAATGTGCAGACCAATTATCTGAGGTCTTCACAAAAATCTTCAACCTGTCCCTTTTAAAATCCACCATCCCTCCCTGCCTGAAGTCCGCCATAATCATCCCACTGCCGAAAAAGCCTGTCATCAGCGGTCTTAACGACTACCGTCCGGTAGCACTCACACCGGTCATCACAAAGTGCTTCGAGAGACTGGTCCTGCAGCACATCAAAGCCAACCTCCCACCCACCTTCGACCCATACCAGTTTGCCTACAGAGCAAATAGGTCTACAGGGGATGCCATCGACACTGCTCTTCACACTGCACTGACCCACCTTGAACACCAGGGGAGCTATGTGAGGATGCTCTTTCTCGACTTCAGCTCTGCCTTTAACACGGTCATCCCGAGCAGACTGGTCACCAAACTTTCCGACCTTGGATTTTCCCTAACCATCTGCAAATGGATCAAGGACTTCCTGACCAACCGCCCCCAGACAGTCAAAATAGGCCCTCACCTCTCCTCCACCATTACACTGAGCACCGGCTCACCACAGGGCTGTGTGTTGAGCCCCATCCTTTACTCCCTCTACACTCACGACTGCGCCCCCACCCATCCCACCAACACCATCATCAAGTTCGCGGATGACACGACTGTGGTTGGACTTATCTCAGAAGGAGATGAGACAGCCTATAGGGATGAAATCCAAAGGCTGGCAGCATGGTGTTCAGTGAACAATCTGGTCCTGAACTCCTCCAAAACAAAGGAACTTATAATTGACTTTAGAAAAACCAGTGGAGATTACGACCCACTCTACATCAATGGGGTCTGCGTGGAAAGGGTACCAGCTTTCAGGTTCCTGGGTACGCACATCGCAGAGGATCTCACCTGGTCTACCAACACCATCACCACAGTAAAGAAGGCACAGCAGAGACTCCACTTCCTGAGGATCCTCAGGAAAACCAACCTGCAGGAGAAGCTCATGTTGTCCTTCTATCGCTGCTCCATCGAGAGTGTGCTGGCATACTGTATAACCACATGGTATGCCAGCTGCTCAGAAAAGGACAGGAAGGCCCTTCAGAGGGTCATCACGACGGCCCAGAAAATCATCGGCTGCTCACTGCCCTCCCTGGAGCACCTGTTCAGCCTGCGCTGCCTCAGTAGAGCAGGCAAAATAATAAAAGATCCATCCCACCCCGGCCACCGTCTGTTTGTTCATCTGCCCTCTGGTCGACGTTTCAGGTCAATCAAATCCCGAACAAACAGACTTAAGAACAGTTTTTACCCCAGGGCCATACGAGAACTGAACACTACCTGTGAACTAGGCAACACCGTTAAAAAATCTTGTACTTAATTTAATTGTATTTATGTATTTATTTGTTTTTGCATTTATTGCATATATGTTTGTACGCACCGTCAGGATTGGCTGTTTTTTAATTTCGTTGTACTCGTTGCAATGACAATAAATGAATATTATTATATTATTATTATTTGCCTTGACTATTTTTTTTTTTTTTGTAACTAGGAAACTTGACAGGGGACAGCCGGTGGATGTAGTGTACTTCGACTTTCAGAAAGCCTTCGACAAGGTCCCACATAGGAGATTAGTGGGCAAAATTAGAGCACATGGTATTGGGGGTAGGGTACTGACATGGATAGAAAATTGGTTGACAGACAGAAAGCAAAGAGTGGGGATAAATGGGTCCCTTTCAGAATGGCAGGCAGTGACTAGTGGAGTACCGCAAAGCTCGGTGCCGGGACCGCAGCTATTTACAATATACATCAATGACTTGGATGAAGGGATTAACAGTACCATTAGCAAATTTGCAGATGATACAAAGCTGGGTGGTCGTGTGAACTGTGAGGAAGATGCTATGAGGTTGCAGGGTGACTTGGACAGGTTGTGTGAGTGGGCGGATGCATGGCAGATGCAGTTTAATGTGGATAAGTGTGAGGTTATCCACTTTGATGGTAAGAATAGGAAGGCAGAGTATTATCTGAATGGTGCCAAATTAGGAAAAGGGGACGTACAATGCGATCTGGGTGTCCTAGTGCATCAGTCACTGAAAGGAAGCATGCAGGTACAGCAGGCAGTGAAGAAAGCCAATGGAATGTTGGCATTCATAACAAGAGGAGTTGAGTATAGGAGCAAAGAGGTCCTTCTGCAGTTGTACAGGGCCCTAGTGAGACCGCACCTGGAGTACTGTGTGCAGTTTTGGTCTCCAAATTTGAGGAAGGATATTCTTGCTATTGAGGGCTTTCAGCGTATGTTTACTAGGTTAATTCCCGGAATGGCGGGACTGTCATATGTTGAAAGACAGGAGCGACTGGGCTTGTATACACTGGAATTTAGAAGGATGAGAGGGGATCTTATCGAAACGCTGACAGCGCTGTGTGTATTGTCAGTCTGACAGCGCTGTGTGTATTGTCAGTCTGACAGCGCTGTGTGTATTGTCAGTCTGACAGCGCTGTGTGTATTGTTTGTGTGCCAGTCTGCGGCTGATGCCACTTTGTTGCGGGGGGGGGGGGGTTGGATGCAGTCCCCGGCCATTGGTTATAGTCTGAATTTGAGAGCAGTGCTATTGGCCAGGACTTACCGGCAGTTATTTCAACGGATGATTTCTTACCCGAGTAAATGCAGCGCCAGGATGCCATTAATTAGTTCATGTACGAGAGGGGTTCACCGACGCACAGAGAGAGAGAGAGAGAGAGAGAGAGAGAGAGAGAGAGAGAGAGAGAGAGAGAGAGAGTCCGAAGACAGCCGGCTCCGCAGATGGTAAGTCTCTGCGAACCAGATCCCAGGTGGTCCCAGCTGGAGGCCGCCAGCTCCAGGTACATGCCCGATGGTAGGTGGAGGCCACCAGCTCCAGGTACATGCCCGATGGTAGATGGAGGCCACCAGCTCCAGGTACATGCCCGATGGTAGGTGGAGGCCACCAGCTCCAGGTACATGCCCGATGGTAGGTGGAGGCCACCAGCTCCAGGTACATGCCCGATGGTAGGTGGAGGCCACCAGCTCCAAGGGGTTGGCCGATGGTCGACGCAGCGGGAACAGAGACATGGCCCAGATAACAAAGGTCGCGTCTCCGTTCGGAAGAGACAATTTTACAGCCCCCCCCCCCCCCCCCACAAATTGCACACAACCACAAAACGACACTACATCATATCTAAACACTACAATTATGACAAAAAACAACAAAAAACACAAAAGACAAACGGACTGCAGGGAAGCCACAGCTGCTAGGGGTAGCACAGGCACACAGTTCTGAACCTATACTGAAATCCTCTCGTTATGAAGGCCAGCATGCCATTAGATTTCTTCACTGCCTGCTGTACCTGCACGCCAACTTTCAGTGACTGGTGTACAAGGACACCCAGGTCTCGCTGCACTTCCCCCTTACCTAACCTGACACCATTGAGATAATCAAAGGTATTTATTCACAAAATGCTGGAGTAACTCAGCAGGTCAGGCAGCATCTCAGGAGAGAAGGGATGGGTGGACCAAGGATAAATACCTTCGATTTGTACCAGTATCTGCAGTTATTTTCTTACACCATTGAGATAATAATCTGCCTCCTTGTTTTTGCCACCAAAGTGGATAACCTCACATTTATCTACATTATACTGCATCTGCCACGCATCTGCCCACTCACTCAACCTGTCCAGGTTACCCTGCAACTTCTTAACATCCTCTTCGCAGTTCACACTGCCACCCAGCTTTGTGTCATCTGCAAACAAGCCCAGTCGCTCCAGTCTTCCAACATATGACAGTCCCTCCATTCCAGAAATTAACCTAGTGAACCTACACTGCACTCCCTCAATAGCACGAATGTCCTTCCTCAAATTTGGAGACCAAAACTGCACACAGTACTCCAGGTGTGGTCTCACTAGGGCCCTGTACAACTGCAGAAGGACCTCTTTGCTCCTACACTCAACTCCTCTTGTCAAGAAGGCCAACATGCCAGTGGCTTTCTTTACTGCCTGCTGTACCTGCATGCTTCCTTTTAGTGACTGATGAACAAGAACACCCAGATCTCGTTGTACGTCCCCTTTTCCTAACTTGACAATATTCAGATAATAATCTGCCTTCCTGTTCTTACCACCAAAGTGGATAAGAAGCAGACCATCAGGCCCTGGGGATTTATCAGCCTTCAGTCCCATCAGTCTACCCAACACCATTTCCTGCCTAATGTGGATTTCCTTCAGTTCCTCCGTCACCCTAGGATCTCTGGCCACTAGAACATCTGGGAGATTGCTTGTATCTTCCTTAGTGAAGACAGATCCAAAGTACCGGTTCAACTCGTCTGTCATTTCTTTGTTCCCCATAATAAATTCACCTGCTTCTGCCTTCATGGGACCCACATTTGTCTTAACTATTTTTTTCCTCTTCACACACCTAAAGAAGCTTTTACTATCCTCCTTTATATTATTAGCTAGCTTACTTTCGTACCTCACCTTTTCTCACCGTATTGCCTTTTTAGTCATCTTCTGTTGCTCTTTAAGGAGTCTCAATCCTCTGGCTTCCCACTCTTCTTTGCTATGTTATACTTCTTCTCTTTTATTTTTATACTGTCCTTGACTTCCCTTGTCAGCCACAGTCGCCTCTTACTCCCCTTAGAATCTTTCTTCCTCTTTGGAATGAACTGATCCTGCACCTTCTGTATTATTCCCAGAAATACCTGCCATTGCTGTTCCACCGTCTTCCCTGCTAGGGTCTCTTTCCAGTCAACTCTGGCCAGCCCCTCTCTCATGCCTCCATAGTCCCCCTTGCTCAACTGCTACACTGACACTTCCGATTTTCCCTTCTCCCTCTCAAATTGTAGATTAAAACATCATATTGTGATCACTGCCTCCTAATGGCTCTTTTACCTTGAGTTCCCTTATTAAATCCAGTTCATTACACAACACTAAATCCAGAATTGCCTTCTCCGTAGTAGGCTCCAGTACAAGCTGCTCTATGAATCCATCTCGGAGCCACTCCACAAACTCCCTTTCCTGGGGTCCATTACCAAGCTGATTTTCCCAGTCTACCTGCATGTTGAAATCTCCCATAACCACCGTAGCATTACATTAGCGACATGCCAATTTTAACTCTTGATTCAACTTGCACCCTATATCCAGGCTACTGTTTGGGGGCCTGTAGATAACTCCCATTTGGGTCTTTTTACCCTTCCAATTCTCAGTTCTAACCGTACTGATTCTACATCTCCTGATTCTATGTCACCCCTCGCAAGGGACTGAATATCATTCCTCACCAACAGAGCGACCCCACCCCCTCTGCCCACCTGTCTGTCTTTTCAATAGGTCGTATACCCCTGAATATTCAGTTCCCAGCCCTAGTCCTCTTGTGCCATGTCTCTGTAATTCCCACAACATCATACTTGCCAATATCTAGCTGAGCCTCAAGCTCATCCACTTTATTTTTTATACTTTGCGCATTCAAATACGACACTTTAATTGTGGTATTCACCTCCCCTCTCACACCGGTCACAATTGGCCCTGACCTTATCCCATCTAGAACATTAATTCGGGAGCCTATTGCAACTTTCTTGTATTCGCTTCCCCTCTAACACCATATTTATACTCCCAATTTGTCACCCCCTCCCCCCACTACTTAGTTTAAACCCTCACGTGAAGCACTACCAACCCTGCTTGCCAGAACGTCTATGCTATCAAATGTTCTCATCCACTGCCTGCAAATGACAAGCAATTTTTGCAGAGGCCAATTACCCTACAAACCCGCACATCTTTGGGTGTGTGAGGAAACTGGAGCACGCAGAGGAAACCCACATGATCACAGTGAGAATGTCCAAACTCCACACAGACTGCAGCTGAGGTCAGGATTAAATGCAGGTCTCTGCTGTGTTGTCTGTGCTGCCCACTATTATATTCAGGGAGCGTCTCAGTAAATGAAGTTGTCGTAATGTTGTAAAAACCTTTGGATGGAACTTGCTGGTCATCACTGCTCTGACCTCTGTGACTCTAAACTCTCCCCAAAATGAGTGGCCCTTTAACTACAGTCTACAGAGGTTATCAACAAAGACACAGTATTATCTCAAAATATCATTTGGCAGCAAATCCCAGTTCTATCAGCCATGCTCATAGCACAAGATGAAAATGAACACAGCTCAGATATCAGAGACAATAAACAAAACAGCTGGTCGCAAAATTGAGTTACACTGAACAGGATATGCAAATCACCTCTCCTTCAACAATCTGAGATCCATCGTGTTTTTATTAAACCAGTTCATGCTCTGAAAAGTGCTTTTGTTTTCACATAACTTCTGCAATGGAACCGTGTTGTAAAGGTACTGAAACAAATACACTTGGAAAATTTACATTGGAAATATACATTAATGACTTGGATGAAGGGATTAAAGTACCATTAGCAAATTTGCAGATGATACAAAGCTGGGTGGCAGTGTGAACTGTGAGGAAGATGCTATTGGGTTGCAGGTATTTATTCACAAAATGCTGGAGTAACTCAGCAGGTCAGGCAGCATCTTGGGAGAGAAGGAATGGGTGACGTTTCGGGTCGAGACCTTTCTTCGGACGTCATGACCCGAAACGTCACCCATTTCTTCTCTCCCGAGATGCTGCCTGACCTGCTGAGTTACTCCAGCATTTTGTGAATAAATACCTTCGATTTGTACCAGCATCTGCAGTTATTTTCTCATATCTCTCATACTATGACGTTGCAGGGTGACTTGGACAGGTTGTGTGAGTGGGCAGATGCATGGCAGATGCAGTTTAATGTGGATAAGTGTGAGGCTATCCACTTTGGTTGTAAGAATAGGAAGACAGATTATTGTCTCAATGGTGTCAAATTAGGAACAGGGGACGTACAACGAGATCTGGGTGTCCGAGTGCATCAGTCACTGAAAGGAAGCATGCAGGTACATCAGGCAGTGAAGAAAGCCAGTGGAATGTTGGCCTTCATAACAAGAGGAGTTGAGTATAGGAGCAAAGAGGTCCTTCTGCAGTTGTACAGGGCCCTGGTGAGACCACACCTGGAGTACTGTGTGCAGTTTTGGTCTCCAAATTTGAGGAAGGATATTCTTGCTATTGAGGGCGTGCAGCGTAGGTTTACTAGGTTAATTCCCGGAATGGCGGGACTGTCATATGTTGAAAGACTGGAGCGACTGGGCTTGTATACACTGGAATTTAGAAGGATGAGAGGGGATCTTATTGAAACATATAAGATTATTAAGGGATTGAACACGCTAGAGGAAGGAGACATGTTCCAAATGTTGGGGGAGTCCAGAACAAGGGGCCACAGTTTAAGAATAAGGGGTAGACCATTTAGAACGGAGGAGAGGTAAAACTTTTTCATCCAGAGAGTTGTAAATCTGTGGAATTCTCTGCCTCAGAAGGCAGTGGAGGCCACTTCTCTGGATGCTTTCAAGAGAGAGTTAGATAGAGCTCTTAAGGATAGCGGAGTCAGGGGGTATGGGGAGAAGGCAGGGACGGGGTACTGATTGAGAATGTTCAGCCATGATCACAGTGAATGGTGGTGCTGGCTCGAAGGGCCGAATGGCCTCCTCCTGCACCTATTGTCATTGTCTACATCCCTTACTCACAATTTCTCCGTCTCCACCGCATCTGCTCCCAAGTTACAATTTTCCACTCTTGGAAGTAGGAGATGTCTTTCTTTAGTAAATGTGGTTTCCCCTTTGCTTTTGTGGATGGAGCCCATCCTTTGTCTCCTTTTGTTACTCTTTAGGCTCCTTTTCATCTTTAGCATTTGTCCTCCCATCTGCCGATCATAAACCTCCCCTTACCTGTACCCACCTATCACTCCCCAGGCTTTGATCTGTTCCCACATCATTTACAAGTTTCTTCCCCCTTCTACAATTAGTCTGAAGAATGATCCCGACCCAAAATGTTGCTTCTCCGTGTCCTCCCAAGATGACGCCCGACCCCTAAGTTACTCCAGGATACGGGAGAGAGCAAACAAAACCACTGGCACTGACGGATACAAATCACTGCATATTCTGCAAACATCAACAACAAACATTGGATCGCTGTGATGAGGTTGAACCTGTCACCAGTGTGGTGAAGGATGGGCCTGGCACAGATGCTGTGGAATGTGCCAGTCAGCTGCACACAGCCACACCATTGTGGAAAGGTTCTTCCAGACCAACACCTTTGACCACACGTCCATTGACAGGGTTCAGCAAGGAACATTCCGCAAGCACTGCAGGGCAAGTATTCGATAGGTCCGGTGGCGTGGTTCCCTGAGGAGACTGCCCAGCTTGTCTGGCGAAATGCCTCATCATCAGAACTCACCAACAAGCACCAAGACCCTGCTTGGCTAGTGGTTAGAGGGGCCCTCCCAGTCAGATCCTTCCTGCACCATCGGGATCCTACCAG
Organism: Rhinoraja longicauda; assembly: GCF_053455715.1. Classification (NCBI taxonomy): domain Eukaryota; kingdom Metazoa; phylum Chordata; class Chondrichthyes; order Rajiformes; family Arhynchobatidae; genus Rhinoraja; species Rhinoraja longicauda. The sequence continues at coordinate 21,477 of NW_027602481.1, forward strand.
CGCACGCTGCCCTCGGGACGGCTGCTACAAACAGACGGTTTCCCACCTCTTCACAGAGTGTGGATTTGCGAAGAGAGTCTGCAGAGGAATTGTAGGATCCTTGTCACAGTTTATCCTGAGCAGCTCCGTAACATTATACGGACTGTTCCCAGGGACACGTTTGGATATGGACATCATTTGCTGCTGGAAGGTCATCAACTGGGTGAAAGATACTCCTTGGTCCAACCTTGCTGACTGGTAGCAGAGCGAGATGTCCATGGGAATGTTGCCGACTGGCCCACTCCCGATTGTAGGAGTACACGTAGAGGCACACACTGAATCTTGGTGCACACAACGTCAAGGCTCTGTGGAGTAGGACCATCATCTGGAGTCCTTCCACTACTGGACCCTGGGGGAGGGGGAGGGGGAGGGGCAGGTGTGGTGTGTGACCCTCAAACAAGGGAAGGAATATCACCCCACAGACCCCATGAGTGGCAAGGATGCCGGATGTAATGATATTTCTGTGAACACTGCCAAGTACAACACTCTCCAATGTATGTAGAGTCTCTGAGAATGTCGGAAGAAAGTTTGGATCGTTCTTGTTTTGTATATAGTTTTTATTCTGAGTGTAGTTTATTTTCATGTAAAAAAGGTTTAAGATGAAGGGGAATCTCCATGTGAAGAGAGTTGGGAATCTGCTGAATGTTCCACCTCAGGGCTGTGGAGCTCAGAATGCACACACTGATTATTAGATGTGGGAGAATCTCGTTAAATGAAGCCGTCAGAATGTTGTAAAAACCCAACTCTCCAGTGAAGCTCCTTTGGATGGAACTTGCTGGTCATTGCTGCTCTGACCTCTGTGTGACTCTAAACTCTCACTGCACTTGTACATGGCCATGGTAAGACCACATCTGGAGTATTGTGTACAGGTTTGGTCTCCTAATTTGAGGAAGGACATCCTTGTAATTGAGGCAGTGCAGCATAGGTTCACGAGATTGATCCTGGGGATGGCGGGACTGTCATATGAGGAAAGATTGAAAAGACTAGGCTTGTATTCAGTGGAGTTTAGAAGGATGAGAGGGGATCTTATAGAAACCTGTAAAATTATAAAAGGACTGGACAAGCTAGATGCAGGAAAAATGGTCCCAATGTTGGGCGAGTCCAGAACCAGGGGCCACAGTCTTAGAATAAAGGGGAGGCCAGAGAGTTAGATAGAGCTCTAGGGGCTAGTGGAATGAAGGGATATGGGGAGAAGGCAGGCACAAGTTATTGATTGGGGTGCTGTGCTGGCTCGAAGGGCCGAATGGACTCCTCTATGTTTCCTATGTTCTATGTTTTCTCACCAAAATGCTTGTCCCTTTGGCAAATGTCCTCAGAGGTTACCAAGAAGCACACAGGAATATCTCAAAGCTTTGTACCTGCCCATCTTGCTGGAACAGGTTTTGGCAGCAAATCCCAGTTTTATCATCCATGCTCATATCACGAGTTGGAAATGGCCACAGCACAGGTGGTAGAGAGAAAAACATCACATCTGGTCTCAGAAATGAGTTACACTGAAATGAGATATGCAAATCCCCTGGCCTTCAACAATCTGATCTACCTTTGTGTTGTTAAACATCTACAATGGAAGAGTGTTGTAAAGACAGTGAAAGCAAACACTGCAAATGTGCATTAATCCAATTGCAATTACCTGCATTTCCATGGGTCTCTCTTCCTCTCTCCTGACCTCTGCTCAACATTCTCTGCAAATCAAAAACTTACTCAGTCTCTACCTCTTTCCAGTTCCAATGAATATTCACTCCAATGTAACCTCTGTCTTTCCCCGTGGTGATGCTGCTGTGTTTTTTCCAGAATGTTGATTCTGCATTTCCAGAATCTGCAATATGTTCCATCCAGTGAAGTACCAACCTTGCTCCAGGACCAAAGACAAGCTGTGGTAGAACTCAGGAGGTCAGGCTGCAACTGTGGAGGCAAAGGTACAGTCAATGTCTTGGGTATCATCTCAATCAGGGTCACTCTCAGGGAAAACAAGCCAGACTACCCAGTCTCCTCATATCTGTAACACTCTGACCCAGGCCACGTCCTGGTGAATCTTCTCTGCTCCCTCTCGCCTTTCCTACAGTGTGGTGACCATAACCAGTGCATGGTGCTCCAGCTGTGGCCTCACTGATGTTTTCCACAGCTGGACTGTAAAGCTATACGGGGCCACAGTAGTTCGGGTGTGGGGAGTAAATGCTATTCACTCGCTCTCTCGGTTCCAACACTTTGCTGATGATTAAAGTGGACTGGTTGGCTGCAGATCGCTGATTGGGTTGGTCCTGCCTTTTGACAACAGGACTAACCTGGGCAATTCTCCACATTGTGGGTGGGTGCCCGTCTAGTCACTGAACTGGAACCATTTGGTCCAAGGTGTAGCTGCCTTGGTCTGAGCACAGGTACTCAGGACCACAGCTGAAATGTCACCTGGTCCTGTAGCCTTTGACATATCCAGTGTTCTCAGCTGATTCTCCATCCTCCCTGGTAAAGACCAACCAATCAGTCTGCTCCCAATCAAAGTGTCAGCAGGAGTGGTCCACATTCCTCACACAAAGGGAATGGCTGTGGCCATTGGAAGTCCAACATCCCAGCCCCAGGATCTCGTGTCAGGAGCTGCTCAGGACAGTATCCTCGACACGAACACGTTCTCCTGCTCCATCAATGACCTTCCTTGCACCAAGACCCAAGAAGGACCATAGACGACCCCGGGATGATAAATGCCAAGTAACGTTTGCACCAGACAAATAGCAGACTGTGATCATTTGTAACCTGTGAGTGTCTCGCACCCACAACCTCTCATTCACTGCCATTGCCATCACTGTTTACCCACCTTCAACATCTTGCGGTCAAAATGACCAGAAAGTGATGGAGGGTGAGTTCAGGGTGAAAATGAAGTACAAGGAAGGCAATTTTAGGGAGGCGTAAATGATGAGAGATATTGAGGCTCATGTGAGGACAATGATATAGGCAGATAGAGGCAGCTGTGGTCAAGTGAATCCTTGAGGAGTAGAAAGGATGTGGAGTATAGTTAAACAAATCAAATGACACGAGATATCCCTGGCAGATAAAGTAAAGCAGATCTCTCAAAATCTCCGCAAGCATATTTACAGCAGTAAAGTGTTGTAGTCCGTGACCTATTAGAATAAACAGGCAGACAACCGAATTCGTTTAACCTCTTTATTCTACTCACCCAGATGGGAGAGAGTCTAGAAACCGGAGCGTTTAGAAATGCTTAGGAAGCTAGTGTAGTCTCTCTCTCCGAAAGTTTACATTTACACATCTTTTATACCCTAAATACATGTGCCAGTATTTTTCCATCGCTGGCAAGTTTACAATGTCCAATAACAGGTGACTTGGACAGGTTGTGTGAGTGGGCGGATACATGGCAGATGCAGTTTAATGTAGATAAGTGTGAGGTTATTCACTTTGGAAGTAAGAATAGAAAGGCAGATTATTATCTGAATGGTGTCAAGTTAGGAGGAGGGGGAATTCAACGAGATCTGGGTGTCCTAGTGCATCAGTCAATGAAAGGAAGCATGCAGGTACAGCAGGCAGTGAAGAAAGCCAATGGAATGTTGGCCTTCATAACAAGAGGAGTTGAGTATAGGAGCAAAGAGGTCCTTCTACAGTTGTACCGGACCCTGGTGAGACCGCACCTGGAGTACTGTGTGCAGTTTTGGTCTACAAATTTGAGGAAGGATATTCTTGCTATGGAGGGCGTGCAGCGTAGGTTCACTAGGTTAATTCCCGGAATGGCGGACTGTCGTATGTTGAAAGGCTGGAGCGATTGGGCTTGTATACACTGGAATTTAGAAGGATGAGGGGGGATCTTATTGAAACATATAAGATAATTAGGGGATTGGACACATTAGAGGGAGGAAACATGTTCCCAATGTTGGGGGAGTCCAGAACAAGGGGCCACAGTTTAAGAATAAAGGGTAGGCCATTTAGAACGGAGATGAGGAAGAACTTTTTCAGTCAGAGAGTGGTGAAGGTGTGGAATTCTCTGCCTCAGAAGGCAGTGGAGGCCAGTTCGTTGGATGCTTTCAAGAGAGAGCTGGATAGAGCTCTTAAGGATAGCGGAGTGAGGGGGTATGGGGAGAAGGCAGGAACGGGGTACTGATTGAGAGTGATCAGCCATGATCGCATTGAATGGCGGTGCTGGCTCGAAGGGCTGAATGGCCTACTCCTGCACCTATTGTCTATTGTCTATAAATCTTTGTGTCTTTCGGGACCTCCGTGTCTGTCATGTCCATCGTGACCTCTTCTTTCTTGGGAACAAAGGGCAGTCCATGTTGCAAGATGTTCTTCTTAACACTTCAAAGCTTTGAGGCCAGTTGCTGATATCAGAGGATACGATCAGCCATAAAACGCACTTCCATGCTGACAACAGGATGCCCCAGGAATTATCCGAGCTGGAGCTTTTACACTCCTGCAGTAAAACCCACATTGCTGCATTCGTAATGTTAGCCCTTACATTCCCCTCTTTGATTATGCTATAATCACAGTCTTTTAAAGTGGTCGATTGACAAATATGTGGCGTATCCATGGACCGAAGCAATAACAGATTAACAGAATCACAACAATTAACACAATGATACTGCCATAATGGAGAATCGGCCCCCACAAATATCCTAAACCAAACCAATCCCATCCTGAAGCATTAATTCGATCTTGGGCTAAATCTGCCCCTATTTTCCTAGTCAAACCAAGTCAATTTTATTTGTATAGCACATTTAAAAACAACCCACATTGAACAAAGCGCTGTACATCAATTCAGGTACTAAGAACATACAATGGCACACAAACATAACAGCACATACATAAACACTTCACAGTGCCCCCTCAGAGGGCTCAAACGCTAAACGCTCTTTCTATAACCTCCTTCACATGCCCCGCGATATTGGTGATATTAGAGGATAACATCTGGTACAAATGTATAACATTCTTGCCCTATCATAGCACAGGTGCCCCCTTTCTCAGCTAGCAGGAAATCTAGGGCCATACGATTCTGGAGAGCGACAAGACGCAGGGCCATCATTTCAGTTGTTAACTGGCCTATTTGTTCCTGAGTCTCGTACAGTCCATTTGCTAATTGTTCCAGGGCACTAGCTAACTTTCTAATTTCAGTTCCCGCCCGAGCGGTTCCCCATCTCAGGAATATTATCCACAAAAACCTCTCAAACTCCGATACAGCTCGTTTAGAGCACCACTCTGGATGCTGTAGAGGATGATTTATAATTCGTAAATGTGGGATTACAAAAGCTAGATAACAGCACCCTGTCCAGGTCTCATAAGATCCCTGATCATACCGTGGCGAAAGTCCTGGTAACCAGACATATTAATTAAGTCTGAAGAAGGGTCTCGACCCGAAACGTCACCCATTCCTTCTCTCCCGAGATGCTGTCTGACCTGCTGAGTTACTCCAGCATTTTGTGAATATATTAATTAAGTCCCATTAAGAGGTCTTGGGGGACCTGCAGTACTGATATGGGTGCATGTGCTGAATCCCACAGACAGGCTAACTTCATTTTGTCTAGATCCCATTCTACAGAAACAGGTTGTATTTATTGGTGTTTCTGGAGAGTCATGAGGAGAATTAACTTGTATCCGGGGCCAATTCTCCTGTGTTTGATTAAGATAGGGTCTCAAGGACCACCCATTAAAACACTGCCATCCACAGTCATCTGATTGGTTGTCATAATCCGTACACCAATTATTGGGGCCAGAGCTCTGTGAGTGATTCAAAAAGAACCCGGCAGACCTGGTGTACTAAAGCACCAGCTCACCCTCCGAGCAAATGGTTATCGCTCTCAATACTAGGCAGTAAATAAATCAATAGTAAAGCGTGCACGGAATAGGAGTAAGGAAAGGTGTTATCCATAAAAGAGTTCACCATGAAGTTGCTATGCCTGATTAAAAATGTTGTCAACTTGTAACATGAATTTAATAATACCTGGACTGAAAGACAAAAACAAAATTCCCCCGTGTAACCTCCAATTTTTCCAAAGTACAAGGCCAATTTATTTCTTAGTGTGCCATTTGCTCGTTCCACTCTACCTGCAGCCTGTGGATGGTGTACGCAGTGGAACTGCTGGCAGATATTTAACTGTTTGCACATTTCCTCATTAACTTTGGCTGTTAAATAGGGTCCATTGTTCAAAGTGCTCAATGTACACAGTAGTCCAAACCTCGACACTATTTCTTTCATCATACAGTGGGTGTAATTCGAATTTAACTCCGTTTGATTCTGCATTACCCTTTCCAGTTCTTTTTCTACCTCTTCATTCTGTCTCCAAGTCATTACATCAGATAACCATCCTGAAAATTGTGTTTCTTGTAATCCTCTATCCCAAGCATTTCATAGTTTTATTCCTTCTCCCATCAATCCTCCTACTGTCTGTATCTTATTTTGTAGGGTCTCTATATCAAAGGAATTTAACGTTCCTATTGCGGTTCCAACACCTCCATTGTAATGTCAGAAACGCTACATAACTTAATTGGACAGAGTCAGCATGGTTTTACGAAGGGGAAGTCATTAGGTCATGTCATGTTTGACTAATTTGCTTGAATTCTTTGAGGAAGTAACATCTTGGGTGGATAAAGGGGAACCGGTGGATGTGGTATACTTGGACTTCCAAAAGGCTTTTGATAAGGTGCCACATAAAAGACTATTACTTAAGATAAAAAATCATGGGATTAGGGGTAATATATTAGCATGGGTAGAAGATTGGCTTTCAAACAGGAAGCAGAGAGTTGGGATAAATGGATCATAAATGGATCATACTCGGGATGGCAATCGGTGACTAGTGGGGTTCCGCAGGGGTCGGTGCTGGGACCCCAGCTGTTTACAATTGATATAAATGACTTAGAGGAGGGGACCAAGTGTAATATATCCAAGTTCGCAGATGACACAAAAATGGGAGGTAAAGCAGGGAGTGAGGAGGATAGAAAAAGCCTGCAAAAGGATATAGATAAGCTAGGAGAGTGGGCAGCGACTTGGCAGATGACATTTAATACTGATAAATGTGAAGTTATGCATTTTGGAGAAAAAAATCATAAAGCAAGTTATTTTCTAAATGGGGAGGAGCTGCGTGGTAATACAACGCAAAGGGACCTGGGGGAACTAGTACAGGAATCACAAAAAGGTAGTATGCAGGTGCAGCAAGTGATTAGGAAGGCCAATGGAGTCTTAGCCTTTATTGCCAGGGGGATAGAGTATAAAAGTAGGGAGGTTTTGCTGCAGCTGTATACAGTATTGGTAAGACCGCATTTGGAATACTGTGTGCAGTTTTGGTGTCCATATTTAAGAAAGGATGTACTTGCTCTAGAGGCAGTGCAGAGAAGGTTTATACGGTTAATTCCAGGGATGAGGGGGTTGACATATGAGGAAAGGTTAAGTAGGTTGGGACTTTTCTCATTGGAGTTCAGAAGAATGAGAGGCGATCTTATTGAAACGTATAAGATCGTGAGGGGCCTTGATCGGGTGGATGCGCTAAAGATGTTTCCGATGATCGGGGAGACCAGAACTAGGGGGCATGGTCTTAGAATAAGAGGGGGCTCTTTTAAAACTGAGATGAGGAGAAACTTCTTCACTCAGAGGGTGGTTAGTCTATGGAATCCGCTGCCTCAGGGAGCTGTGGAAGCAGGAACGTTAAATAAATTTAAAACGGAAATAGATTGTTTTTTAATAGACAAGGGAATTAGGGGTTACGGGGAGCGGGCAGGGAAGTGGACATGAGCTATTGTTAGTATAGTAAGAACTGAGTAATCTCCTGGACAAGTTTCGATCGCCTAACTTGGGGTCGGAAAGGAATTTCCCGGATTTTTTTCCCAAATTGGCCTGGGTTTTTATCCGGTTTTTCGCCTCTCCCAGGAGATCACACGGTTCTTTTGAGTGGGAAGAAGGGCGATAGTGGGAAGGGGGTTGGGGAGGGATCAGCCATGATCGTATTGAATGGCGGAGCGGGCTCGAGGGGCCGGTTGGCCTACTCCTGCTCCTATTTTCTTGTGTACATTCACTCTGCTTCCTGGATTCATATTCTATCCTGACGGTCAAAGTTAACACATTCGGGGATCTAACCATTGGGGTACAAGTTGTATACATTTGCCTTAAACGTCCTACATTGGATTCTTCCTGGGTAGTCTCTCATACTGACCAGATTATTACTAGGGGAGCCTTCCTTCTATCTGGGTAGCATTGGTACACGCCAGCCAATCCTCTTTCTTCAGAATGTAAGTGCTGCTACTTGCCCCCAGCCGTTCCAGCCCTTTCTGCTCCATTCCCTTAACGCTGTTTGATTACTCAACCATGCGGTTCCATCTCCTCTTTCACAAGTCATGCTTACATTCCATTTAGTGGTCAAATTGACCTTCCCTTGATTATGTGTAATAACCATTAGTTGTCCTTTTGCTGCATACCCTCTGCACCCCTCAGGGCATTGTACTTTATACTTCTCTACTGCACATGCTGTGTTGGCTGGACATGTAAAGCTCTCCTGCGTTTTACTGCAAGAGTCTCTTCTCCAGTCTATTCTTCCCCTCATCTCTTCTCGTAGGGACGACTGATGTAACCCTCGAGTTCGTCTAGACTGACCCTGATATGGCTGCTGCTTCTTACATGGAAAACTAAATTCATCTGTCAGGCATTGGAAATTAAACTGGCACAAAGCGTGTCCACAGGGTACAACCCAATAGGCTTGGTCTCTCAATTGTTTAGCTCTGATCTTATTAAACCATCCTGAGCAGGGTCCTATTCTTTCTGCCTTCCAGGGTATTGTGCCATTGCCTCCTCTGCATATCATCTGATCGTCTTTACACAAATGTCATGGAGTAAATACAGATTGACCACAATCCCATATAGATCTTGAGTGCACTTCCCCTAATAGTGGGAGTAACAATAGCAAAATAGCAACATCAATAGCAAAATCAATCCATCAGCTAAACACATCAACAATAACTAAGCAATACCTAAAACTATGTACACGTGGCAATTCAATAAAATCAATTTGCAAACCCCAATGTATTTTGGGGTGATACCATATAGCATTGATTACATCCAACATTCCCCTCTTACCAGCATTGGTAAGAGAGTGCACATAATGCAACAAAACAGGTAAAAGCGCGTTAGGGACACAAACTTTGCCAAAGGCAGTAACCCAAAGCGAGTCAGATTCGCGAGGGGAACACCTATCCTGGCTCCACTGGTGTCTCTCAGCCTCGGGGGCGTCCCCCTGAAGCTGGCAGAGTTCCGAAACAGTGGGCATAGCGGTAGTTGCAGAAAACTGCTGTTGTTCACCTGAAGAAACTAAAATGGTAGGGGTCAGGGCCTCTGTGCGTGCCAATGTGTCAGCCAATGCATTCCCGAAAGAAATGGGATCCTTGGCAGATGTATGAGAATTACATTTAATGACAGCCAAGGTTTTCGGGAGTGTTAAACCCACTAGTAGATTTCGGACAAACAGGGCATTTTTAATAGGAGTGCCTGCTGCAGTCAAAAAGCCCCTGTGCTGCCACAGGTTACCAAAATCATGTGCAACCCCAAAAGCATATCGTGAGTCGGTGTAAATATTAGCACATTGGTCAACGCAAAGGTGGCAGGCCCGCGTGAGGGCAAATAATTCAACCTGCTGGGCAGAATGAGGCGTACTGAAAAAGGCGAGGGTAGGCAGCATCCTCAATCTCTAGCGCCGATCGTGCGGATTCTTGTTCGTGGCGCAACTTAACCCTTTGTCTGGGACCTATCCATATTCCCTGATGCTGTCTCATAATCGGGGGGTAGTCCCCAATATCCTGGCGGGAGGGTAAAACCGGGACTGGCACCACCGCAGCCGGTGGCTCTGCCTGTGGGGCTGTGGGGATCGGACACGACCAGGGTTCCTCGACACCCTGGACTCCTGATTACCTAATAAAGCCGCTATATACTCCAGTGGTTCGGATTCTGACTTTTGTTGTTGTTGGGCGGGATATATCCCTTTGGTACCGGTTTTAAATTTATCTCGAGCTCGGGTAGCACGGTCAAGTCTAAGATCATACATAGTATAAGAAAATAACTGCAGATGCTGGTACAAATCGATTTATTCACAAAATGCTGGAGTAACTCAGCAGGTCAGGCAGCATCTCGGAAGAGAAGGAATGGGTGACGTTTCGGGTCGAGACCCTCATACACCTTACATTCCGCTTGCAAAACATCGCATGTTTTCAGTATTCCCAACCTATCACACACTGATATCCCTCTACTACTTGCATTTTCCCTCCAACTTCCCCCCCTCGACTCCTGATGGCGCTTCTGCACCCCCTCTCCATTCTTTAATCCTCTTTGATAGTCTCTACATTCCATGTACCTCCCACTGGCCAGGCCTCGTTTCCCAACCTTTTCATTAACGAAGCAAATAAATAAATAACACATGTGTTGTACCGGGGCACCGCCATCACTCTTATCCAAAGTCCGTCGCACATGTCTGACATCCAATTATCCAAAATTATGTTACCAATAAATATTACCAAACGATCAATTTACCCAGACCAAAACAATGTCAACAAGAGTGACCGCCCCTTACCTTCCAAATCCGTAACCTTATCCTTGCCCTTTTCCTTATCCTTATCCTTGTCCTTATCTGTTCGTCTGTGAATCTCAGTTGAACACAAAATCAACCCCAAACGAGGGACTTCAGTGTCTGAAAGACGTCAACGTCCGGGGTCTCGAACAACGGTCGAGAAGTGCACTCTGTCCCCTTCGGACGTGTTTCAGTCACCGCTGCCTCTTAGTTGTTCATGGTTGACGGTGCCAAAGAGATCCTGCTGACTACGCCAAATGTTGTAGTTCGTGACCTATTAACAGAATAGTCAGACAACCAAAATCGTTTAACCTCTTTATTCTACTCACCCAGGTGGGAGAGAGCTTAGATACCGGAGTGTTCAAAAACACTCAGGAAGCTAGTGTAGTCTCTCTCTCCGAAAGCTTACATTTACACACCTTTTATACCCTAAATACATGTGCCAGTATTTTTCCATCGCTGCCTTATATGGCAAGTTTACAATGTCCTATAAATCTTTATGTGTCTTTCGGGACCTCCGTGTCTGTCGTGTCCATCGTGACCTCTTCTTTCTTGGGAACAAAGGGCAGTCCATATGGCAAGATGTTCTTCTTAACACTTCAAAGCTTTGAGGCCAGTTGCTGATATCAGAGGATACGATCAGCCATAAACCACGCTTCCATGCTGACAACAGGATGCCCCAGGAATAATCCGAGCTGGAGCTTTTACATTCCTGCAATAAAACCCACATTGCTGCATTCGTAATGTTAGCCCTTACAAAAGGGAACTTTGGAGACAATAGGCCTCATCGGCAATCAGTGTGATTGTCAATACGTGGAATGAGGGGAGATGGGTCTGGTTTTAAATGAATACTTCGGTCTGTATTTACCGTGGAGAAGGACAAGGCTGGTGGTGAGTTCAGGAAAGAGAACAGTGATGCCCTGAAACATGGAGGTCACTTTATGAAAGAGGAGATATTGCTGTGTAGAGGTGGATAAAGCTGGAAAGATGCCTGGGGTTTGACCAAATGTAGACTGGGACATGGTTGAAAGCAAGAGGAGAATTGTTGGGGCCCTGAGAGAGATTGGTGTTTCTTCATTTGTTACAGTTGGGGTATTGGGTGACTGGAGGCTGGTGAATTTTGTGCCTTTATTTGAGAAGGCCTGCAATAAATAGACAGGGATCTACAGACTGATGAGTGTAACATCAATAGACAATAGACAATAGGTGCAGGAGTAGGCCATTTGGCCCTTCGAGCCAGCAGCGCCATTCAATGTGATCATGGCTGATCATTCTCAATCAGTACCCCGTTCCTGCCTTCTCCCCATACCCCCTGACTCCGCTATCCTTAAGAGCTCTATCTAGCTCTCTCTCTTGAATGTATTCAGAGAATTGGCCTCCACTGCCCTCTGAGGCAGAGAATTCCACAGATTCACAACTCTCTGACTAAAAAAGTTTTTCCTCATCTCTGTTCTAAATGGCCTACCCCTTATTCTTAAACTGTGGCCCCTGGTTCTGGACTCCCCCAACATTGGGAACATGTTTCCTGCCTCTAACGTGTCCAACCCCTTAATAATCTTATACGTTTCGATAAGATCCCCTCTCATCCTTCTAAATTCCAGTGTATACAAGCCTAGTCGCTCCAGTCTTTCAACATATAACAGTCCCGCCATTCCGGGAATTAACCTAGTAAACCTACGCTGCACGCCCTCAATAGCAAGAATATCCTTCCTCACATTTGGAGACCAAAACTGCACACAGTACTCCAGGTGCGGTCTCACTAGTGCCCTGTACAACTGCAGAAGGACCTCTTTGCTTCTATACTCAACTCCTCTTGTTATGAAGGCCAACATTCCATTGGCTTTCTTCACTGCCTGCTGTACCTGCATGCTTCCTTTCAGTGACTGATGCACTAAGACACCCAGATCACGTTGTACGTCCCCTTTTCCTAACTTGACACCATCCAGATAACAATCTGCCTTCCTATTCTTACCACCAAAGTGGACAACCTCACACTTATCTACTTTAAACTGCATCTGCCATGCATCCGCCCACTCACACAACCTGTCCAAGTCACCCTGCAACCTCATAGCATCTTCCTCACAGTTCACACTGCCACCTAGCTTTGTATCATCTGCAAATTTGCTAATGGTACTTTTAATCCCTTCATCCAAGTCATTAATGTATATTGTAAATAGCTGCGGTCCCAACACCGAGCCTTGCGGTACCCCACTAGTCACTGCCTGCCATTCTGAAAGGGACTCATTTATCCCCACTCTTTGCTTTCTGTCTGTCAACCAACTTTCTATCCATGTCAGTACCCTACCTCCAATACCATGTGCTCTAATTTTGCCCACCAATCTCCTATGTGGGACCTTGTCGAAGGCTTTCTGAAAGTCAAGGTACACCACATCCACCGGCTCTCCCCTGTCAATTTTTCTAGTTACATCCTCATAAAATTCCAGTAGATTAGTCAAGCACGATTTCCCCTTCGTAAATCCATGCTGACTCGGAACGATCCTGTTACTGCGATCCAAATGCTCCGCAATTTCGTCTTTTATAATTGACTCCAGCATCTTCCCCACCACTGATGTCAGACTAACTGGTCTATAATTTCCCGTTTTCTCTCTCCCTCCTTTCTTGAAAAATGGGATAACATTAGTTACCCTCCAATCCACAGGAACTGACCCGGAATCTATAGAACATTGGAAAATAATCACCAATGCGTCCACAATTTCTAGAGCCACCTCCTTAAGCACCCTGGGATGCAGACCATCAGGCCCTGGGGATTTATCAGCCTTCTGTCCCATCAGTCTACCCAAAACTTTTTCCTGCCTAATGTGGATTTCCTCCAGTTCCTCTGTCACCCTAGGATCTCTGCCCACTAGAA
>NW_027602482.1:0-17500 GCF_053455715.1 Rhinoraja longicauda
ATGACTCGGTCAACTATAGCAAGCATTCTACGCGGCTTATTTATGACTCTAAACGTACTACCACGATGTGCGTGTTTCGCATTGGGAACTCAAGGTCCATCATAAGCAATGCTGATGCTGCGATGCACTTATATTGTACAGACAGTGAGGGCTGTTGTGCCTCGATGTGTACTGCTGATGTTCTGCTGATGTGTACTGCTGATGTTCTGCTGATGTTCATGCTGATGTTCATCCACGGAAGGGCGCCATGACAGTATATTCCCACTGTCCATGTACTGAAGTGCGCTGTGTGTGGATGTTGCCGTGTGCTGCTGATGTTCATCCAGGGGAGGGCGCCATTACAGTATATTGCCACTGTACATGCACTGAGGTGCGCTGTGTGTGGATGTTGCCGTGTGCTGCTGGTGTTCATCGACAGGAGAGCGGTGTGACAGTCCATTGCTACTGTACATCCACTGGGGTGCGCTGTGTGTGGATGTTGCCGTGTGCTGCTGATGTTCATCCAGGGGAGAGCGATGTGACAGTCTATTGCCACTGTACATTCACTGGGGTGCGCTGTGTGAGGATGCTGCAGTGCACTGTTAAAAAATAATACTAAGTACAAAAGTCATAGCAGCAGAGTTATTGCACCAAGGCCCATCGAGTCCACTCCGGCATTCTATCATGGATCACCTATCGTTCCCACTCAACTCCATTCTCCTGCCGTCTCCCCGTAATTGTCGACACTCTTATGAATCACGACCATGTCCAGCTCCGATTTTAAAATACCCAATCACGGTTTCTACAGCTATCTGTGGCAGAATTCCAAAGATTTACCACCTTCTTACGAAATAAATCTCTCATCATCTCATTTTAAATGTACGTCCTTTTATTCTGAAGCTAGTCAAAGGGTGATGAATCTGGGGAATGCTGCCACAGACGCCTCTGGAGGCCGTCATTGGGGCATTAACAGGTTTTTAAATTGGGGACTGACAGGTCCGCGATTAGTAAGTGTCAAAGTTGCGGTTGGGTTTTAGTGGGAAAGATAGGGCAGCCATGATCGAATGGCGGATCAGATTCGGTGAGCCTAGTGACTTACTCAAATGACGTATGAACTTATGAACTAATTACTGACTCCGGGATTGGACGGAGTCTATAGACATAGAAAGCTTAGAAAATAGGTGCAGGAGGATGCCCTTTGGCCCTTCGAGCCAGCACCGCCATACACTGTGATCATGGCTGATCATGCACAATCAGTAACCTGTGCCTGCCTTCCCTACAAATCCATGATTCCGCTTGACCCTAGAGCTCTAACACTGGTCGCTATTCAAGGATTTGACAATTGACCCGAACGACGACGTCAACACCTTTACAAATGCCATGAGAAAATGTGCGCAGAAATGCGATTCCCGACGCAGTCTAGCCATCTCTTTATCCAGCTAATTGCGAAAAGCCACGCTAGCTCTGTAGCTCTCTAGCTGTCTAGCTCTCTAGCCATCTAGCTGTCTAGCTGTCTAGCTATGTGGCTATCTAGCCATCTCGATCTGTAGCTATTAATATAGTTATATATCTACCTGACTAGCTATCTAGCTAAGGTAGACAAAATGCTGGAGTAACTCAGCGGGTCAGGCAGCATCTCAGGAGAGAATGAATGGGTGACGTTTCGGGTCGAGCCCTTCAGACTGATGTCAGCGGATGGAGCCGGAAAAAGATAGGATACAGGCGGAGACAGGAAGACTGGTGGGAGAACTGGGAAGCGGGGGGTGGATTGAGAGGGAAAGCAGGGACTATCTGAAGTTAGACAAGTCAATGTTGATACCGCAGAGGTGTAAACTACCCAAGCGAAATATGAGGTGATGTTCCTCCAATTTGCGCTGGTCCTCACTCTGACAATGGAGGAGGCCCATGACAGAAAGGTCAGATTGGTAATGGGAGGGGGAGTTGAAATGCTGAGCCACCGGAAAATCAGGTTGGTTGAGACTGACTGAGCGGAGGTGTTCAGCGAAACGATCGCCGAGCCTGCGCTTGGTGTCGCCGATGGAGAGAGGTTGACACTTCGAACAGCGGATACAGTTGATGACGTTGGAGGAGGTGCAGATGAATCTCTGCCTCACCTGGAAAGACTGTTCGGGTCCTTGGATGGAGTTGATTGGGGAGGTAAAGGGACTCGCCCCTCAAACACCTGTCCCTTTAACTCCCCACTCGACCAACATCTGTCCCTTTACTTCTCCCCATCGACCAACGCCTGTCCCTTTACCTCTCCCCAACTAGCCTTCTAACCGTCTCGCCAAATAGCCATCTACCTTTCAAGCGATCTTGCCATCCAGTCATCTGTACGTATAACCATCTATTTAGCGATCTAACCGTTTAGCTAGCTATCACAAAATGCTGGAGAAACTCAGCAGGTCAGACAGCATCTAGGAGCGGGAATGGGTGACGTATCGGGTCAACCATTCCCTCTCTCCGATATGCTGCCTGACCTGCTGATTTAATCCAGCATTTTGTGAAACCTTCGATTTGTACCAGCATCTGCATTTATTTTCCTAACTATCCAGGTATCTCACGTGCTAGGTAGCTGTCTATCTAGCTGGATCTAACAAGATCTCCCTCTCTCACGAGGCCCACAGAGGATGAGAAAGAGAGAGCGCACCCTTCAAATAGCTGCCTAGATAGAGAACTACCTATCTTACTATCAATATATCCAACTATCTCGCCATACAGATATCCAGCTTTCTAGCTGTCTAGCATTGCATGTAGATAGCTATCTAGGTAGTTCGCTCTCTTGCTATCGAGATAGCTCACAGGCTGTCTGACAGTCTATCCTGCTGGCTAGCAATGTAGCTCTCGAGATAGCTGGATTGATAGCTACAGAGTTAGATATTTTGGTAACTACATAGCTAGGTTGCTAACGAGACTGATGGCTAGATAGATAGATAACTAGATTAGTAGATTGTTAGCCAACCACTTTGACGGTCAGATAGCGATTTAGCTTGGTAGAGCTTTGCTAGATGGCTAGTGAGGTAGGCATCTAGCCAGCCACACCAGTAGATGGCTCAGTAGACAGATAGCAAGTGAGTTTTACAGAGATTTAGCACCTATCTAGCTGGATCCAACTAGGACTCTCTCGTTCTCCCTTTCACGCGGCCGCCAGAAAGCGAGTGAGCGAGAGAGGGCACTCCACAAAGAGTTGCCTACAAAACTACCGAATTATTTTGCTGTGCAGAGATCCAGCTATCTCGCCACCCATCTATCTAACGTTCAAGCTATCTAGCAATGCAGCTATTTAGCTATGTAATAATAATAATAATAATAATAATTCATTCATTTTTTATAGCGCCTTATCGGGTGCTCAAAGCGCTTTACAAAAGCAATTAACATAGAAACAAACAGACAAACTATCCTGACGGAAAAGCGGCGAATACACAACGCCAGCGTCCTCTCACGTCAGGGTCCGGCAGTAGACATCAAAAAGCACAAGACACACAGATATAATTTTTACACAAACAGCCATCACAGTCATTGCTCTAGGCATACCCTCACTGTGATGGAAGGCAAAGTCTTATCTCCTCCTCGTTCTTCTCCCGTGGTGCCACGAGGTGATCGAGGCTCCCAACTTTTTGAAGCCCCCACCGGGCGATGGAAAGTCCCAGGGCCGAGCCGAGCAGGCCGATGAAAGTCCTGAGCCCCCACCGGGCGATGGAAAGTCCCAGGGCCGAGCCGAGCAGGCCGATGAAAGTCCTGAGCCCCCACCGGGCGATGGAAAGTCCCAGGGCCGAGCCGAGCAGGCCGATGAAAGTCCTGAGCCCCCACCGGGCGATGGAAAGTGCTGCGGCCGAGCCACGCAGGGCGATGAAGGGCCTGCGGGCGGGTCGATCGTACCTCGCGCTTCGGGGTGGTCGAAGCTGCTACGGCTGGAGCTCCCGAAAGCCGGTCGCCAGCCAGGGACCTGCGAACTCCCGATGTTGCGAGCTAACACGCTCTCTGGCTGTCTTTCCCGCTGGCTATCAATCTACATAACTTGATATCCAGCTATTTGGCTGTCATGCTAACTAGTAAAGCAGCTTTCCGCCTATTTAGGGATCCAGCAACCTATCAATTTGACTATCCATCCAGCTGTCCAGCTGTATAGTTAACAGGCTAAATAGCTATCTCTCTAACTAGCTAGCATGCTATCTATCTCTCTATCGAGCTAGCCACCTAGCTATGCACACTTCTAACTATTTACCTAGGTAGCTATCTTACTATCTAGCGAGCTATATATTTAGATATCTCCCCAGTTATCTACCCCGTTGGCTAGGAATCCAACTATCCAGCTATTCAGCTATATAGCTCGCAGTCTAGCTAGCTATCCAGTGATCTAATTACGGAGCTATCTATCCACTTGTCTCTGTGAGAATCAATCTATCTATTTATTTCTTAATCTGGCCATCTAGCGATTTACATATCTCCTATTGCTATCCAACTATCTAGCTATTTAGCCATGTAGTTATCTATCTAGCCAGCTGCATAGCTATCTATCTATCTAACTATGTAGCCAGCTGGCCAACAATCCTTCTAGCCATCTACTCATCAAGCCATCTCGTTATCTGACTACCCACCCATCTGGCGTTATTCAGCTCGCCATCTACCCAACCAGCCAGCTTCCCAGCTGGTCAATTAGTCAATTAGCCAACTAGCCTTTCATCCGTCTAGCCAGATAGCCATTTAGGCATCTAGTCATCCAGTCATTTAGATATATAGCCATTATGAGTGATCTATCTGGCAATTAATTTGCTAGGTAGCTATCTACAAAGCTAGGTATAGCTAGATCTCCATCTGTGGGCCTCGCGAGAGAGGGAGCGCACCGCATAGAGAGCTGCCTATGTCTCTAGCTAGACAATAGACAATAGGTGCAGGAGGAGGCCAGGAGGAGGCCAATCGGCCCTTCGAGCCAGCACCGCCATTCAATGTGATCATGGCTGATCATTCTCAATCAGTACCCCGTTCCTGCCTTCTCCCCATACCCCCTGACTCCGCTATCCTTAAGAGCTATATCTAGCTCTCTCTTGAATGCATTCAGAGAATTGGCCTCCACTGCCTTCTGAGGCAGAGAAATCACAGATTCACAACTCTCTGACTGAAATTATTTTTCCTCATCTCAGTTCTAAATGGCCTACCCCTTAATTAAACTGTGGCCCCTTGTTCTGGACTCCCCCAACATTGGGAACATGTTTCCTGCCTGTAACGTGTCCAACCCCTTAATAATCTTATACGTTTCGATAAGATCTCCTCTCATCCTTCTAAATTCCAGTGTATACAAGCCTAGTACTCCAGGTGCGGTCTCACTAGGGCCCTGTACAACTGCAGAAGGACCTCTTTGCTCCTATACTCAACTCCTCTTGTTATGAAGGCCAACAGTCCATTGGCTTTCTTCACTGGCTGCTGTACCTGCATGCTTCCTTTCAGTGACTGACGCACTAGGACACCCAGATCTCGTTGTACGTCCCCTGTTCCTAACTTGACACCATTCAGATAATACTCTGCCTTCCTGTTCTTACCACCAAAGTGGATAACCTCACACTTATCCACATTAAACTGAATCTTCCATGCATCCGCCCACTCACACAACCTGTCCAAGTCACGCTGCAACCCCATAGCATCTTCCTCACAGTTCAACCTACCACCCAGCTTTGTATCATCTGCAAATTTGCTAATGGTATTTTTAATCTCTTCATCCATGTCATTGATGTATATTGTAATTAGCTGCGGTCCCAGCATCGAGCCTTGCAGTACCCCATTAGTCACTGCCTGCCATTTTGAAAGGGACCCATTTATCCCCACTCTTTGCTTTCTGTCTGTAAACAAATTTTCTATCCATGTCAGTACCCTATTTCCAATACCATGTGCTCTAATTTTGCCCAATAATCTCCTATGTGGAACCTTGTCAAAAGCTTTCTGGAAGTCAAGGTACACCACATCCACCGGCTCTCCCCTGTCAATTTTCCTAGTTACATCCTCAAAGAATTGCAGAAGATTAGTCAAGCATGATTTCCCCTTCGTAAATCCATGCTGACTCGGAACAATCCTGTTACTGCTATCCAAATGCTCCGCAATTTCGTCTTTTATAATTGACTCCAGCATCTTCCCCACCACTGATGTCAGACTAACTGGTCTACAATTTCCCGTTTTCTCTCTGCCTCCTTTCTTAAAAAGCGGGACAACATTAGCTACCCTCCAATCCACAGGAACTGATCCTGAATCTATAGAACATTGGAAAATGATCACCAATGCGTCCACAATTTCTAGCGCCACCTCCTTAAGTACTCTGGGATGCAGACCATCAGGCCCTGGGGATTTATCAGCCTTCAGTCCAATCAGTCTACCCAACACCATTTCCTGCCTAATGTGGATTTCCTTCAGTTCCTCCGTCACCCTAGGATCTCTGGCCACTAGAACATCTGGAAGATTGCTTGTATCTTCCTTAGTGAAGACAGATCCAAAGTACCGGTTCAACTCGTCTGCCATTTCCTTGTTTCCCATAATAAATTCCCCAGCTTCTGTCTTCAAGGGACCCACATTTGCCTTGACTATTGTTTTCCTCTTCACATACCTAAAAAAACTTTTACTATCCTCCTTTATATCATTGGCTAGTTTACCCTCGTACCTCATCTTTTCTCCCCGTATTGCCTTTTTAGTTAACTTTTGTTGCTCTTTAAAAGAGTCCCAATCCTCTGGCTTCCCACGCTTCTTTACTTTGTTGTATTTCTGCTCTTTTATTTTTAAGCTGTCCTTGACTTCCCTTGTCAGCCATGGGTGTCTCTTACTCCCCTTGGAATCTTTCCTCCTCTTTGGGATAAATTGATCCTGCAACTTCTGCATTATTGTTTCCAATAGTGGAAACATCCTTTCTACATCCACTCTGTCCAAGCCTTAAACTATTCCGGATGTTTCAATGAGGTCCCCCCGCATTCATCTTATCTCCAGCAAGTACAGGCCCAGTGCTGACAAATGCTCATCATAGGTTAACCTACTCATTCCTATGATCATTCTCGTAAACCTACTCTGGACCCTGTTTAGACCCAGCACATCCTTGCTTATATATGGGGCCCATAATTGCTCGCAATAATCCAAATGCTGTCTTACCAGCGCCTTATAGAGCCTCAAAATTGCATCATTGCTTCTGGAAACTGTACAAACATTCTTGAACTAAATGCTGGCATCGAATTTGTTTTCTTTGCTACTGAATCGATTTGCAGATTAACTTTTTGGGAATATTGCACCAGCACGCCCAAATCCCTTTGCACCTCCGATTTCTGGATACTCTCCCCATTTGGAAAATAGTCTACGTCTTAATTCCTACCACCAAACTGCACGATTGCACATTGTGCTACACTATATTCCATCTGCCACTTCTCTGCCCACTCTCCCAACCTGTCCAAGTCCTTCTCCCAAGTCCTTGCTTTCTCTACACTACCTGCCTTTCCACTTGTTTTCGTCTCATCCGCAAACATGAACACAAAGCCTTCAATCCCCTCGTCAAAATCATGAATATACAAGGTGAAGAGTTGCGGCCCCAGCACCGACCCCTGCGGAACTCCGCTAGTCGCTGGAAGCCAACCAGAAATAAAAACACTTTTATTGCCAATCTTTCTCACGACACAAGACCCCCTCACTGCACACAGCTCCACTTCCCCCCCACTCCACCATCTCTCTCCATCCCACTCCTCTCTCTCTCTCCCCTCTGCTTCCTCCCTCTCATCCTCCAGATCTTCCGCTTCCCACTGCTCCCCTTCTCTCCACACACTCCGGGTCTCTCTCGCCCCCCTCTCACTCCACCAAACCTCTCTACCCACTTCTCGTCTCTATCCCCACAATACCTCTCCCCCCTACTCCCACGGCCCCTCTCTCCCTCTCCTCCAACCATCCGTCTCCCCACACCTCCCCACCCCATTTCTCCCCCTCCTGCTCTCCCCACGTCGCTCAATATTTGCCCGCTTCTTCTCTCCCCGTCACATTGCTCCCTCCCCTCCACCTCTCCCCTTCGCTCCGCTCACTCTCCCCACAATCCTCCTCCTTTCCACTCCTCCCATTTCACCCCCCTTTCACCTCCCTTTCCGTCCACAATCCTCCCCTCTTTCTCCCCACACTCCTCGCTCTCTCTCTCTCTCTCTCTCTCTCTGGATAAGCAGTGACATTATCAGTGTGGTCAGTGATGGGTCTGGATAAGCAGTGACATGATCACATTAAATCTGACCCCGATGTTTTACATTTGATACGATGTAAAATAAAGAATCCTTTCTTTTTTTCTCTTCAGTTTTTATTGATTTTTCACAGAGATATATACAAAACAGTACAACACCATCGAAATAAATAAAATAAAATAAGAAAAACATCAGAAATAAATAAATAAACTAAATAGATAAATAAATAAACACGTTTGAATACGACAGTGTGGTACACTTACCAAATAAAATATTAAAAAGTAACAATGATTGGTTATCTGGAGATATTTCAATATTCGCACAAACATACCATCTCGTTCTATATAACACAATCTTCCAATATCTAGCTTTGCATTTATCTAGTTCGTGTCATGGCTCAAATAAACGATCCATTTTTCCCACATCTCAAAGAATCCCTTCTTTTTAATTCAAATGTTCGACTCTAAAGGGTTAACGCAGGTTCAATATCCATAACTAATCTAAACTTTAATGAGCACTAATTCCATCTTGCTGCTCTATCCGCGCTGGTAAACACGGCAGCTTAAGATACGTTAACTTGTTATTTTCTTCTTAATTAACACAGGTCAGAAATGCGAATTAACTCTCTCCGGCATACACTTGAAAGAATAACACATAATGCTGAAAATTAAAATGCAGCTTCAGATATGAGAAAGGGGGAGTTGGTTAAATGTGCTGTGTACTTCGCCCAGTGGGGAATATTAGTTCCAGCCGGTGAACACTAGCTGTGGCTCTGTTCAATCTGCAGTTCATTTTGTGGTGAACCACTTCAGACCAGTTGACAGGTTGATGTGAATTCAAACCCACAGACCAGACAGTAAGGTCGGTCTGAGAGTAAGTGACCAACTCATCCGTCTGGGCAGTCCACACAGCGGCACATAGAAAGCTGCCACACACACAGACTTCATTTATGTGCTTATTTATCAAGTCATATTTATGTCACATTTATCAAGAGCATATCTTCCATCATGCAGTGCAAACCTGCCACTCGTAGAAACTGAAATAAACACTTCAATGATCAGGGACTGTTATTAAAAATCACCAATGTATGTGACAGGCAATTATAATGTTTTCTGCTTAATCTGCATCTTTGAGAAGGGTGGACATCTATCGATGTTTAATTTCCTTGATTTCAAGGTTAGAGTTCAGAGGTAATAAAATATCCAAGGGCCAATATCCAAGGTTTCATGGGGAGGGATGGTGCATTTTAGTTCATCTGAACTATTCCCATTTGCCGGCATATGGATCATCTCCCTCTAAACCATTCCCCTCATGTACCTGTCCAAATATCTTTGTGTTCCCATTATGTCGCTACCTATGGCACTATCCACCTCTATGAGGTCACTGCACTGCCTGCTGCGCTCAATGGAATAAAGTCCTGGCGAGCCCAACATTTCCCTGTAGCTCCGACCCTTGTTTTCTGGCAACGTGTTGGAAAATATTTTCTTCACTCTTTGCAAATATGTGGCACATTTCCTAAACATGGTGACGTAAGATTATACACGTTACTCCAAGTGCGTCCTCACCAACGTCTTGCCTATCTGAACATAACTTTCTAACTTTTACATTTTATTCACTGGCTGATGAAGACAGTGCGCCAAAAAAACCTTCTCCACCACCCTATCCCCCTGTTACGTCCCTTTTCTTACAACAATGTACTTTTATTCTGAGATCCCTCTGCTCTCCAACACTACCCAGCTAACTACCATTCACGGTGAAGATCATGCCCTGGCTTGTCTTCCCTAATTTAAAATCTCACACATCTGCAAGAAACACTATTTGAAATTTCTCAGGCGACTTTCCAATTTGAAAAAGTTCCTACTTAATCCTTGCCAACCATTTTCAATGCCTGTGATACCGCCAACTTTAGTGTCAACTGCAAACTTTTACATTAGTCCGTTACATTGTCAGGGAACTCATTGACACAGATGACAAACAACAATGAGCGCAGCACCAATCCCTGAGACAGACCACCACTCCTTGACCAATGAACAATAGACAATAGACAATAGACAATAGGTGCAGGAGTAGGCCATTCAGCCCTTCGAGCCAGCACCGCCATTCAATGCGATCATGGCTGATCACTCTCAATCAGTACCCCGTTCCTGCCTTCTCCCCATACCCCCTGACTCCGCTATCCTTAAGAGCTCTATCCAGCTCTCTCTTGAAAGCATCCAACGAACTGGCCTCCACTGCCTTCTGAGGCAGAGAATTCCACACCTTCACCACCCTCTGACTGAAAAAGTTCTTCCTCATCTCCGTTCTAAATGGCCTACCCCTTATTCTTAAACTGTGGCCCCTTGTTCTGGACTCCCCCAACATTGGAAACATGTTATCTGCCTCTAATGTGTCCAATCCCCTAATTATCTTATATGTTTCAATAAGATCCCCCCTCATCCTTCTAAATTCCAGTGTATACAAGCCCAATCGCTCCAGCCTTTCAACATACGACAGTCCCACCATTCCGGGAATTAACCTAGTGAACCTACGCTGCACGCCCTCCATAGCAAGAATATCCTTCCTCAAATTTGGAGACCAAAACTGCACACAGTTCTCCAGGTGCGGTCTCACCAGGGCCCGGTACAACTGTAGAAGGACCTCTTTGCTCCTATACTCAACTCCTCTTGTTACGAAGGCCAACATTCCATTGGCTTTCTTCACTGCCTGCTGTACCTGCATGCTTCCTTTCATTGACTGATGCACTAGGACACCCAGATCTCGTTGAACTCCCCCTCCTCCTAACTTGACACCATTCAGATAATTATCTGCCTTTCTATTCTTACTTCCAAAGTGAATAACCTCACACTTATCTACATTAAACTGCATCTGCCATGTATCCGCCCACTCACACAACCTGTCCAAGTCACCCTGCAGCCTTATTGCATCTTCCTCACAATTCACACTACCCCCCAACTTATTATCATCTGCAAATTTGCTAATGGTACTTTTAATCCCTTCGTCTAAGTCATTAATGTATATCGTAAATAGCTGGGGTCCCAGCACCGAACCTTGCGGTACCCCACTGGTCACTGCCTGCCATTCCGAAAGGGACCCATTTATCCCCACTCTTTGCTTTCTGTCTGTCAACCAATTTTCTATCCATGTCAGTATCCTACCCCCAATACCATGTGCCCTAATTTTGCCCACTAATCTCCTATGTGGGACCTTGTCGAAGGCTTTCTGAAAGTCTAGGTACACCACATCCACTGACTCTCCCTTGTCAATTTTCCTAGTTACATCCTCAAAAAATTCCAGTAGATTAGTCAAGCATGATTTCCCCTTCGTAAATCCATGCTGACTCGGAACAATCCTGTTACTGCTATCCAAATGCTCCGCAATTTCGTCTTTTATAATTGACTCCAGCATCTTCCCCACCACTGATGTCAGACTAACTGGTCTATAGTTACCCGTTTTCTCTCTCCCTCCTTTCTTAAAAAGTGGGATAACATTTGCTATCCTCCAATCCACAGGAACTGATCCTGAATCTATAGAACATTGAAAAATGATCTCCAATGCTTCCACTATTTCTAGAGCCACCTCCTTAAGTACTCTGGGATGCAGACCATCAGGCCCTGGGGATTTATCAGCCTTCAGTCCCATCAGTCTACCCAAAACCATTTCCTGCCTAATGTGGATTTCCTTCAGTTCCTCCATCACCCTAGGTTCTCCGGCCCCTAGAACATTTGGGAGATTGTGTGTATCTTCCTCAGTGAAGACAGATCCAAAGTAACGGTTTAACTCGTCTGCCATTTCTTTGTTCCCCATAATAAATTCCCCTGCTTCTGTCTTCAAGGGACCCACATTTGCCTTGACTATTTTTTTCCTCTTCACGTACCTAAAAAAACTTTTGCTATCCTCCTTTATATTATTGGCTAGTTTACCCTCGTACCTCATCTTTTCTCCCTGTATTGCCTTTTTAGTTAACTTTTGTTGCTCTTTAAAAGAGTCCCAATCCTCTGTCTTCCCACTCTTCTTTGCTATGTTATACTTCCTCTCCTTAATTTTTATGCTGTCCCTGACTTCCCTTGTCAGTCACAGGTGTCTCTTACTCCCCTTAGAGTCTTTCCACCTCTTTGGAATAAATTGATCCTGCAACCTCTGCATTATTCCCAGGAATACCTGCCATTGCTGTTCTACCGTCTTCCCTGCTAGGGCCTCCTTCCAGTCAATTTTGGCCAGCTCCTGCCTCATGCCTCTGTAATCCCCTTTGCTATACTGTAATACCGACACTTCCGATTTTCCCTTCTGCCTTTCCATTTGCAGAGTAAAACTTATCATGTTGTGATCACTGCCTCCTAATGGCTCTTTTACCTCTAGTCCCCCCTCTAGTCCCCTTATCAGATCAGGATCATTACACAACACTAAATCCAGAATTGCCTTCTCCCTGGTAGGCTCCAGTACAAGCTGTTCTAAGAATCCATCTCGAAGGCACTCTACAAACTCTCTTTCCTGGGGTCCATTTCCAATCTGATTTTCCCAGTCTACCTGCATGTTGAAATCTCCCATAACCACCGTAGCATTACATTTTTGACACGCCAATTTTATCTCCTGATTCAACTTGCACCCTATGTCGAGGCTACTGTTTGGGGGCCTATAGATAACTCCCATTAGGGTCTTTTTACCCTTACAATTTCTCATTTCTATCCATACTGATTCAACATCTCCTGTACGTGGATGGGACGGGTTGAGAGGGATATGGGGCAAACGCGGGCAGGTGACACTGGGATAGAAGGGGCAAGTTGCATTGGAGTGGGCTAGTTGGGCCGGATATTTCCGTGCTGCATGACTCCATGACGCTGTGACTTTTAAATGTATTCTTATATAGTGCACGGGGGAGAGAAAGAGGGAGAGAGAGAGAGAGAGAGGGAAGTGGAGGGAGAGAGAGGAAGTAATAAATATTAGCTCAATATATTGTAAATTTTGTTCTCAAGTGGAGGGGTGGTATCAAATATTAGTTTAGTTTATCATTGTAAATTTATGAAAATGAAGTGGAGAGGGGAGAGAGAAAGGGGGAGAGAGGAGAAAGAAAGAGAGGGGGAGAGACTGAAGGAAGGGATAGAGAATGATGAGAGAGAAGGGGAAAGAGAGGGAGGACAGAGAGGGGAAATGAGAGAGAGAGGTGAGATAGAGGGGGAAGAGAGAAGAGGAAGAGAGGGGAGAGTTTAGTTTTTATTTTAACT
This sequence comes from Rhinoraja longicauda, assembly GCF_053455715.1. Taxonomy (NCBI): domain Eukaryota; kingdom Metazoa; phylum Chordata; class Chondrichthyes; order Rajiformes; family Arhynchobatidae; genus Rhinoraja; species Rhinoraja longicauda. The sequence goes on from NW_027602482.1 coordinate 13,379, forward strand.
TAGTTTATTTTATTTAGTCAAAAGAGAGGAGAAAGAGAAATGGGGTGGGGAAGAGAGAGAGGCGGGGAGACTGGGGAAGAGAGAGAGACGGGAGAAAAGGGAGAGAGGGAGATGGCAGAGGGAGGGGGAGAGAGAGGAAAGGTCGGGAGAGGGAGGGAAGGGGTGAGTGGGGAGAGAGAAAGCGGGGAGATGGTATCAAATATTAGTTTAGTTTAAATGATTAGTGTAAATGTAGTCTTATAAAATGGGGGGGGAAGGAAAAAGAAGTAGAGTAAGAGGGGAAAGAGAGTGAGGGGGAGGAAGGGGAGGGAGACAGAGTGGGTAACAAATATTCGTTTAATTTATTGTAGAATTTATTATAAAATGGAATGCGAGAAAGAATATCAAATATTGGTTTAGTTTAGAAACATAGAAACATAGAAAATAGGTGCAGGAGTAGGCCATTCGGCCCATCGAGCCTGCACCGCCATTCAATATGATCATGGCTGATCATCCAGCTCAGTAGCCTTTACCTGCCTTCTCTCCATACCCCATGATCCCTTTAGCAAAAAGGGCCACATCTAACTCCCTCTTAAATATAGCCAATGAACTGGCCTCAACTACCTTCTGTGGCAGAGAATTCCACAGACTCACCACTCTGTGTGAAGAAATGTTTTCTCATCTCCGTCCTAAAAGACTTCCCCCTTATCCTTAAGCTGTGACCCCTGGTACCGGACTCCCCCAACATCGGGAACAATCTTGCCGCATCTAGCCTCTCCAACCCCTTAAGAATTTTATATGTTTCTATAAGATCCCCCCTCAGTCTTCTAAATTCCAGCGAGTACAAGCCCAGTCTATCCAGTCTCTCCTCATATGTAAGTCCCGCCATCCCAGGGATCAATCTGATAAACCTTCTCTGTACTCCCTCTAAGGCAAGAACGTCTTTCCTCAGGTTAGGAGACCAAAATATACACAATACTCCAGGTGCGGTCTCACCAAGGCCCTGTACAACTGCAGCAGAACCTCCCTGCTCCTAAACTCAAATCCTCTTGCTATGAATGCCAACATACCATTCGCTTTCTTCACTGCCTGCTGCACCTGCATGCTTGCTTTCAATCACTGGTGCACCATGACACCCAGGTGACATTGCATCTCCCCTTCTCCTAATCGTTCACCATTCAGGTAATACTCTGCTTTCCTGCTCTTGCCGCCAAAGTGGATAACCTCACATTTATCCACATTATATTGCATCTGCCATGCATTTGCCCACTCGCCTAATCTATCCAAGTCACTCTGCAGCCTCCTAGCATCCTTCTCGCAGCTAACACTGCCACCCAGCTTCGTGTCATCCGCAAACTTAGAGATGTTGCATTCAATTCCCTCGTCCAAATAATTAATATACACTGTAAATAACTAGGGTCCCAGCACTGAGCCTTGCGGTACCCCACTAGTCACTGCCTGCCATTCCGAAAAGGACCCGTTTATTCCTACTCTTTGCTTCCTGTCCGCCAATCAATTTTCTATCCACCTCAACACTGACCCTCAATACCGTGTGCTTTAAGTTTGTACACCAATCTCCTATGTGGGACCTTGTCGAAGGCCTTCTGAAAGTCCAGATATAACACATCGACTGGTTCTCCCTTATCCACTCTACTAGTTACATCCTCGAAAAATACTATAAGATTCGTCAGACATGATTTGTGAATTATTATTGTGAATTGATTTATTATTGTGAGGGGGAGGGGGAGAGAAAGGGGAGAGATTATTATTAGTTTAGAAACATAGAAACGTATAAAATAGGTGCAGGAGGAGGCCATTTGTCCTTTCGTGCCAACACCGCATTCATTGTGATCATGGCAGATCATCCACAATGAGTAACCTGTGCATGCTTCTCCCCATATTCTTTGATTCCACTCGCCCCTAGAGCTCTTTAATTTCGTTTAGTTTATTTATTCAAAGGAGAGGAGCGAGAGAGATGGGATGAGTGTGAGAGAGAGAAGCGGAGAGTGAAAGGGGAGAGAGTTATGACATTAGTCCGCGCGGGAATAGGTGAGGCTTCGGGTCGAGACACTTCTACAGACTGATGTCAGGGGGGCGGGACAAAGAAAGGATATAGATGGAGACAGGAAGACAGTGGGAGAACTGGGAAGGGAAGGGGGGAATAGGAGAGAGACAGAGGAACTGTCTAAAGTTGGGGATGTCAATGTTCATACCGCTGGGCTGCAAGCTGCCCAAGCGAAATATGAGGTGTTATTTCTCCAATTTCCGGTGGGCCTCACTATGGCACTGGAGGAGGTCCATGACAGAAAGGTCAGACCCGGTGGCTGAGCACTTCATCTCCCCCTCCCACTCACAGTCTGGCCTTTCTGAGAATTTCACTACTTCACAACTCTCTGGGTGAAAGAGTTTTCCTCATCTCAGTACTAAATGGCCTACCCCAGATTCTTAAACTGTGGCACCTGGTTCTGGACTCCCCCAACATCGGAAACATGTTTCCTGCATCCCTTAATAATTGTCTCTGTTTCTAGAAGATCCCCTCTCATCCTTCTAAACTCCAGTGAATACAAGCCCAGTCGCTCCATTCTTTCATCATATGACAGTCCCGCCATCCTGCGAATTAACCTCGTGAACCTGCGCTGCATTCCATCAATAGCAAGAATGTCCTTCCACAAATTGGGAGACCAAATGTGCACACAATACCTCAGATGTGGTCTCACCAGGGCCCTGTACAACTGCAGAAGGATCTCTTTGCTCCTGTACTCAAATCCTCTCGTTGCGAAGGCTAACATGCCATTAGCTTTCTTCACTGCCTGCCATATCTGCATGCTTACTTTTAGTGACTGATCTACAAGGATTCCCAGGTCTTGTTGCACTTCCCCTTATCATAATCGGACACCATTCAGATAATAATCTGCCTTCTTGTTCTTGCCACCAAAGTGGATAACCTCCCATTTATCCAACCTATACAAGTCACCCTGCATCCTCATAGCATCTTTTTCACAGTTCATCATGCCACCCAGCTTTGTGTCATCTGCAAATCTGCTTATGTTACTTTTTATTCCTTCATCAAAATCATCTATATATGGATTGTAAATGGCTGCGGTCCCAGAACCGAGCCTTGCGGTACCCCATTAGTCACTGCCTGCCATTGCAAAAGGGACCCATTAATTCCTACTCTTTGTTTCCTATCTGCCAACCAATTTTCTATCCATGTCAATACACTGCCCCTATACTACGTGCTCTAATTTTGCCCACTCATCTCCTGATTGCCCACTAATTGGCCACTAACCAGTGTCCTCATGTACCTGTCCAAATGTCGTAGTGTTATTACTATGGCACTCCCTATGATACTGTGCACCTCCATGAGATCACTGCTCTCTCTACTGAGCTCCATGGAATAAAGTCCTGGCGTGTCCAGCCTTTCCCTCGAGCTCCGAACCTTGTCTCCGGGCAACTTGTTCGATAATATATTCAGCGCTCTTTACAAATTAGTGGCATATTGCCCAAACACGGTGGCTAAAAATATGCACATTACTCCAAGTGCGTCCTCACTAACGTCTTGTCCAACTGAACATAACTTTCCAACTTTAAAATTTTATTCACTGGCTGATGAAGACAGTGGGCCAAAAAAACCTTCTCCACCACCCTATCCCCCTGTTACGTCCCTTTTTTTGCAACTATGTACTTTTGTTCTGCGATCCCTCTGCTCTACAACACTCCCCAGCCAACTATCATTCACGGTGAAGATCATGCCCTGGTCTGACTTCCCAAAATTTAAACCTCACACTTACCTGCAACAAACACCATTTGCTATTTCTCAGCTCACTTTCCAATCTGAAAAAGTTCCTGCTTTAATTCTTGCTCACCATTTTCACTGACTGTGATATCACAGGGGGGAGAGAAAAAGGCGAAAGAGAGAGGGGGTGAGAGAGAGAGGGTGAGAGAAAGATTGAGAGAGGGTGAGAGAGAGGGGAGAGAGAAAGAGAGAGAAAGGGTGGAGAGGGAGAGTGATAGGGTAGAAAGAGGGGGAGAGGGGGTATCAAATATTAGTTGTTTAATTTATTATTTTTAATGTTTTCTTATACAGTGGAGGGGGGAGAGAAAGAGGAGAGAGAGAGAGAGAGGGAGAGGGAGAGATAGGGA
>NW_027602482.1:22500-34912 GCF_053455715.1 Rhinoraja longicauda
TAAAACTTGAATTGTCCTGCTCACTTACCAGGGACTCCAACGGCAGCAATGATCACGTACAAAATTTTCTCCACACGCCAATATTCCTCAAGTTTTTGATGGTGCATGTTCTCTGCCCAGCGACGTGTCCCCGTGAGCTACCGGTAATGCCGGGGCAGAACATTCCCGGAGATTTTATACCAATTTCCGTCTCCACCGGGACAGCGAAGTTTCAACAGATTTTAAAAAATAGAGATTTTGAAATGATTCGCAAACAGATGACATCAGCCAAGTGAAATCCCTGCTGAGACAGGTCGTGATTTATTCAGGGAATTGGTTGAGAAACTCCAAAGACTGGGAATTGTGGCGATACTGAGGGATGGAAATTGGGAGCGGCATTGTTCCAGCAAAGGGAATATTGTTTCAAAATCCATCAGGTCCAACTCTCCGCCTCATGTTGTTTATCTGATTTACTTCAACCCGCTTCACTCAGCAAAGTAATTCAAAATTCCAGGGACCCTCTCAGGGCTTCTGGTGCCCCGTTGAAGGTGGACTGGACGACATTTGTCCACAGGTTGAGGAATTAGTTCAACAAATCACCTCGCTCTAAAATGCCTCTCCACTCTGCTTCACCACTAAATATATTTGCGGCTCATCTGACTGCAACCAGAACCCCACACATCCGGTGATGCCGGTAACCATTCACTCCTTGCTCGTCTGAAATATATCTGCCTTTTCCCTGGGACAATAAAATTCTCTGCCTTCATCACCTCTGAGGAGGAACGACACAAAGACTCACGACACTCAGAGAACAGCAACAGCAACATTGCCGCCTCAGAATTGTCCTAAAGGCAGATAAAACTGCAAATGATGCAGCACACCTCCCTGCTCCCTTTCTCTCTCCCTCCATCCTTACTGCTGTCCTCTCTTTGAATTGATACACTCTCTCCTACCCTCTTTATTCTCCCTCTCTGCGCCGCCCTCGCTCGACCAACCTCTCTCCCTTTACCATCCCTCCCCTCTTACTCTCACTGAATGTCTCCCTCCGTTTCCCTGCACTTCTCTGAACATTCCCTCTCTCCATTTTGCCAACCCACTCGCTCTGAACTCCCCACTCTCCTCATCTTCCCACTCCCCGTTGATACTTCACTCTCGCTCCATCTCTTCCACTTTCGTCGTCTCCGCTATCTCTCCATTTCATCTTTGTACTCCCTATCTGTCTCTCCACGTCCCCCAACTCACCTCCTGCTCGCCCTCACTTCTCTATCCAACGCCTTTCTTAGGAAGTGCGGTTAAAACGGTTAGCCACCATGGGATGTAACAGCTGTCCCTATACCCCTTTCCTCACGCTCCAGAAACCCTTCCAGGTGAGACAGATGTTCACTTGCACCTCCTCTAATCTCATATACTTCATGCGGTGCTCCAGACATGGCCTTCTTCACATCGGCGTGGTCAAGTGGAAACTCGGCCACCGTTTCGCCGAACACTTACCCTCGTTCCGCTAACGTCTGCCGGATCTCCCTGTTACTAACCATTGTAACTCCTCTTCCCACACTGACCTTTCTGTCCTGGACGTCCTCCATTGACAGAGTGAGGCTACACGCAAACGTAAAGAACGCCACTTCATATCCTGCTTTGGTACTTTACAACCTAATGGTCTGGACATTGAATTATCCAATGTTAGGTAACTAACGTCCTTATTCCCGCTTTCCCCTCGCACTTCCTCGTGCCTCAACCGGACTCGCACCTACCTATCTCCTCTACCTCCCCTTTACCGATATTCCTTCCACTCTCTTTATAATTCCATCCTCTGTAATCCTCATCTCACTCCTTTTATCATTTACTCTCTGGTCTCAACCACCTGACTGTGAAAACACTATTCACCTGCATCCGCTCATCATTCAACCTGCTTTGTCCTGTCACCCTCTGTTGCAGCCTTCTCCCGCTGCCAACAACAATAAGCCTGAAGAAGGGTCCTGAACGGGTACGTCAGCTATCCATGTCCTTGGAAGGTTCAGGACGTTCAGCATATCCCCAACAACTGTCACTAACCTCTGCAGATGCACCATAGAAAGTATTTTATCAGGGTGCCTCACAGCTTGGTTCGGGAACAGCTTCACCCAAGACCGTAAGAATTCTAGCGAATTGCGGACGCAGCCCAGACCATCACACAAAGCAACCTCCCTTCTATTTACTCCATTTATGCCTCAAGCTGCCTGGGCAAGGCTGGGAGCAAAGTCAATGACTACTTGCACCCTGGCCACTCCCTCTTCTTTCCTTTCCCATTAGGCAAAATGTAGACAAGTGTGAAAATGCACACCTCCTGATTCAGGCACAGTTTCTGAACAGCTGTTATCGCCCAACTGAATCATCCTACCACAACCAGAGGGCAGTGTTGAGCTGCTATCTACATCTTTGGTGACCCTCTGACAATCTTTGATCGGGACATGCTGGTTTTACCATGAACTAAATGTTATCCCTTATCATATATCCGTACACCGTAAATGGCTCGATTATGATCATATATTGTCTCTCTGTTGACTGGATAACACTTAACAAAAGCTTTTCACGACACTTCAGAACCCGTGAAAATAAACTAAACTAAACTGATAAACTATACTTCTCCAGAGATGCATCCTGACTCGCATTGGTTATTGTTTGTGTGTGAAAGTGTGATTGTGTGAGTCCATGCGTAAGTGTGTTAGCCCGTGTATGCAAGTGTGAATGTGTGAGATTGTGCAAAGTTGGAGTGTGTATGTATGCGTAAGTGTTTGCAACAATTTCAATGATTCAATGATACGTTATTGGCACATGTACCAGATACAGTGAAATGGTTTGTTTCGTAGACAACCCGGTAACATCATGTAGCATACGTCACCCAGGCAGTACACAGGTTTCGCTACATTTTGACGCCGGCAAATTTACAGACGTTAGCCGGATAGTTCTATCTCCTGCCTGCCGCCGCACCGCGGGTCCCCCCTTCGTTCTCGGCGGCCTTCCTCGCTCTTCGACGGTCCACCTCGCTCTCTGCGGTTGCTCGCGGCTCCCACCTCGCTCCCGAGGCGCGGCTCCCATCGCCGTCCGCGGTGGGCGAGCCTGGTCTACCGGGCCGACTGAAGGGCTTGGCCCCGCTTACCGGGAACACTCCCGGCCGCGCTGCCTTGCTCGCTGCGAATACCCTGGGATCCTACTGAATCCCAAAATGTGGAAGTGTCCATGCGTGTGTGAGGGCGGCAGAGTTTATAAGAATGCCTGTATTTGTGTGTGTGTGTGTCTGTCTGTGCGTGTGCGTGAGTGTGCGTGTGAGTGCGTGAGCATTAGTAAGTGTGGGTGCTGGTGCGATTGAATGTATCTGAGTCTCTGAGTGGGACAGTGCATATGTGTTTGTGAGTGACAGTGTTTGCGTGTGTGAGTGTGTGTGGCTCTTTGTCTGCGAGACAATGTGAGACAATATGTGGGAATGTGAGTTTGTGAGAATGTTTGAGTATGTAATTGTTTGATAGTGAGTGTGTGTGTGCGCGAGTATGATGGTGTTGAGTCAGTGAGTGTGTTCGCTAGTCACTGTGTGCGAATGAGCGCGTGTTTCTTAGTGCTAGTACGTGTGTATGTGTCTGTTGGTGTGAGTGCGTGTGTATGTGAGATTGTATGTGAGAATGTGTGAGAGTGTATTTGAGTGCTTGTGATTGTATGTAAGAGATCGTGCGTGGCTACATGCGCGGGTATGTGTGTGCGTGTTTGACTGTGTTTGTGTGTGAATATGTGTGTTTATGATTGTGTAACAGCTTGGGTGTAGATACGATAAGCGTGAGTGTGCAAAAATGTCAGCGTGTGAGGGTGCGCGAGTGTCTGGGATTGTCAGTGGTGTGTAAGTCTGAATTGGTATGAGTGAGCGTGCGAGAGTATTTGTGTGTGATCAGTGTGTTGGAGTGTGCAAACGTATATAAAGTGTCTGTAGACCTGGAAGCCTGTGTGACTTTTCGTGACTTTACGGGAGTGTGTGAGCAAGTGTGAGTACGTGAGTCTCTGTTAGGTAGAAATGTGGAGTGACAGTACTCCTGTTTAAGTACTGTTGGGGGGAACAGGCTACCTGGGGCAGCGACGGTGCCCGGGCCTCTGGCAAGGAGTCCGGCCCTGTTGCTCAGAAGGGTAGGGAAAGGAAGAGGAGAGCGATAGTAATAGGGGACTCTATAGTGAGGGGGTCAGATAGGCGATTCTGTGGACGCAGTCGGGAGACCTGGATGGTGGTTTGCCTCCCTGGTGCCGGTGTCCGGGAAGTGTCTGAGCGTGTCCAGGATATCCTGAAAGGGGAGGGAGAGGAGCCAGAGGTCGTGGTACATATAGGTACCAACAATATAGGTAGGATAAGGGAAGAGGTCCTGAAAGGTGAATTTAAGGGGCTAGGAAGAGAGTTAAAAAAAAGGACTTCCAAAGCAATAATCTCAGGCTTACTGCCTGTGCCACGCGATACTGAGAATAGGAATGGAGTGAGGTGGAGGATAAATACGTGGCTGAGGAACTGGTGCAGGGAGCAGGGATTCAAGTTTCTGGATCATTGGGACCTCTTCTGGGGGAAGTATGACCTGTACAAAAAGGACGGGTTGCATCTGAACCTGAGAGGAACCAATATCCTGACGGGGAGATTTGCTAAGGTAATTGCGGAGACTTTAAACTAGTACGGTTGGGGGGAGGGACTCAAACACAGATAGCTAATAGGCAGTGTGTGAGGCAGGAGGCAGAAAAGGGAAACACTCAGACCCAATATGTAAGAGAGAAAGAAGTGAAAAGAAATAAACTGAGAATAAGAAATGATGGGTCCCTTAAATGTGTATATTTTAATGCTAGGAGCATTGTAAGAAAGGTGGATGAGCTTAGAGCCTGGATTGACATCTGGAAGTATGATGTTGTGGCGATCAGTGAAACATGGTTGCAGGAGGGTTGCGATTGGCAATTAAATATTCCAGGATTTCATTGTTTCAGATGTGATAGAATCGGAGGGGCAAGAGGTGGGGGTGTTGCATTGCTTGTCAGGGAGGATATCACAGCAGTGCTTTGGCAGGACAGACTAGAAGGCTCGATTAGGGAGGCTGTTTGGGTGGAACTCAGAAATGAGAAAAGTTTAGCAACACATATAGGGGTGTATTATAGACCGCCAAATAGGGAACGAGAATTGGAAGAGCAAATATGTAAGGAGATAGCAGATATTAGTAGTAAGCGCAGAGTAGTGGTTGTGGGTGATTTCAATTTTCCGTATATAGACTGTGAATCACATTCTGTTAAAGGGCTGGATGGTTTGGAGTTTGTAAAATGTGTGCAGGATAGTTTTTTGCAGCAATACGTAGAGGTACCTACCAGAGAAGGGGCAGTGTTGGACCTCCTGTTAGGAAATGAGACGGGTCAGGTGACGGAGGTATGTGTTGAGGAGCACTTTGGGTCTAGTGATCACAATGCCATTAGTTTCAATATAATTATGGAGAAGGTCAAATCTGGACCAAGGGTTGAGATTTTGGATTGGAGAAAGGCTAATTTTGAGGAGATGAGAAAGGATTTAAAAGGAGTGAAATGGAACTTTTTGTTCTATGAAAAGGATATAATAGAGAAATGGAGGATATTTAAAGGAGAAATTTTGAGAGTACAGAGTCTTTATGTCCCTGTTCGGTGGAAAGGAAAGAATAATAATTTGAAAGAGCCGTGGTTTTCCAGGGAAATTGGACACTTGGTTCGGAAAAAGAGGGAGATATACAATAAATATAAGCGGCAGGGAGTAAATGAGGTTCTTGAGGAATATAAAGAATGTAAAAGGAATCTTAAGAAGGAAATTAGAAAAGCGAAAAAAAGATATGAGGCTGCTTTGGCAAGTAATGTAAAAGTAAACCCCAAGGGGTTCTACAGATATGTCAATAGCAAAAGGATAGCGAGGGATAAAATTGGTCCATTAGAGAGTCAGAGTGGATAGCTATGTGCTGAGCCAGAAGAAATGGGGGAGATATTAAACAATTTCTTTTCTTCGGTATTCACTGAGGAGAAGGATATTGAATTATGTGAGGTAAGCGAAACAAGTAGAGTAGTGATGGAAATTATGAGGATTAAAGAAGAGGAGGTACGGACACTTTTGTGGATAAGTCTCCAGGTCCTGATAGGATATTCCCTAGGACATTGAGGGAAGTTAGTGCAGAAATAGCAGGGGCTATGACGGAAATATTTCAAACGTCATTAGAAACGGGGATGGTGCCGGAAGATTGGCGCATTGCGCATGTTGTGCCTTTGTTTAAAAAAGTAAACCTAGCAATTATAGACCTGTTAGTTTGACGTCTGTGATGGGAAAATTAATGGAAAAGATACTTAGGGACAATATATATAATTATTTGGCTAAACAAGGCCTGATTTGAAACAGTCAACATGGATTTGTGCCTGGAAGGTCATGTTTGACTAATCTTCTTGAATTTTTTGAAGAGGTTGCCAGGAAAATTGATAAGGGCAAGGCTGTGGATGTTGTCTATATGGACTTCAGTAAGGCATTTGAAAAGGTTCCACATGGAAGGTTGATTAAGAAGGTTAAATCGTTGGGTATTAATAGTGAGGTTGCAAGATGGATTGAACAATGGCTGAATGGGAGATACCAGAGGGTAATGGTTGACAATTGTATGTCAGGTTGGAGGCCAGTGTCTAGTGGAGTACCCCAAGGATCTGTGTTGGGTCCACTGTTGTTTGTCATTTACATTAATGATCTGGATGACGGTGTGGCAAATTGGATTAGTAAATATGCAGATGATACTAAGATAGGTGGTGTAGTTAATAATGAAGTAGAGTTTCAAAGTCTACAGAGAGACTTGGGCCTTTTGGAAGGATGGGCTGAAATATGGCAGATGGAGTTTAATGCTGTGAGGTGCTGCATTTCGGTAGGACAAATCAAAATAGGACGTACAGGGTAAATGGTAGGGAATTGAGGAATGCAGTGGAACAGAGGGATCTGGGAATAACTGTGCATTGTTCCCCGAAGGTGGAATCTCATGTGTATAGGGTGGTGAAGAAGGCATTTGGTATGCTTGCCTTTATAAATCAGAGCATCGACTGCGATGTGAAATGCAATAATAATCCTGCAAAACCTCTCAAATGTTAAACGTGACTAATGCATCGTATTAGGATAACTTTGCAGGCTACTGCAATGTTAAATGCAGCGATGGCCTTGCATTAAAGTCATCTAGCGACCCCCAATGGATGTTATATGCATTAAATTAATTGCAATAATTTTGCAAAACCTCTCAAATGTTAAATGCAACAAATGCATCGCATTAGGACGACTTTTCAGGCTGCTGCAATGTTAAATGCAGTGATCGCCTTGCATTAAAGAAATATTGCAACACCCTGCGATGTGAAATGCAATAATAATCCTGCAAAACCTCTCAAATGTTAAATGCGACTAATGCATCGTATTAGGATAACTTTGCAGGCTGCTGCAATGTTAAATGCAGTGATGGCCTTGCATTAAAGTCATCTAGCGACCCCCAGTGGGTGTTAAATGCAATAAAATTAATTGCAATCATTTTGCAAAACCTCTCAAATGTTAAATGCAACAAATGCATCGCATTAGGATGACTTTTCAGGCTGCTGCAATGTTAAATGCAGCGCTGGCCTTGCATTAAAGCAATATTGCAACCCCCTGGGATGTTAAATGCAATAAAATTAATTGCAATCATTTTGCAAAACCTCTCAAATGTTAAATGCAATTAATGCAACGCATTAGAACAACTTTGCAGGCTCCTGCAATGTTAAATGCAGCGCAGGCCTTGCATTAAAGCAAAATTGCAGCTGTTCTGGGGTATTAAACGCATTAAAATCATTGTAATAATCATGCAAAATCTCTCAAATGTTCAATCCAACTAATGCATCGTACCATTAAAATCTTTATTGGTGTACGGTTCTTCCTGACATCCATCCACCCACCCACCGATCAATCAATCAATCAATCTTTGATTAATTCTTATTATTATTAATAATATAAATTATTATTACTATAGTATAATTATTGTATTTACTACCCCCGGCACGTAGCGGAACCTCCAGGGCAGGGAGGAGACTATCCGGCATGTGGAAGTGCTTCTGGGAAGTGTGTCTGATGTGTGTGGGTCTGTGTGTGTCTGTGTGTGTGTGTGGGTGTGTGTGTGTGTGTGTGTGTGTGTGGGTGTGGGTGTGTGTGTGGGTCTGTGTTTGGGTCTGTGTTTGGGTCTGTGTTTGAGTCTGTGTTTGGGTTTGTGTTTGGGTTTGTGTTTGGGTCTCCCCCCCTCTCCCTCTCCCCCAGCTCTCTCTTCCCTCTCTCTCTCCCCCAGCTCTATCTCTCCCCCCCTCTCTCTCTCACCCCAGCAATAAAAAACAGACGTCACCCTAATTGTGTGCGTGTGTGTGTGTGTGTGTGTGTGTGAGCTGACTGACTTACCCCAGTCTAGTAGACACTCCGACACTCCAGCAGTTGTGACCAAGCTTGCGATGGCCATCTTTTATCTGCCTGCCTGCCTGCCTGCCACCCGCGCCAACCTGAAGGGCCCAAACACTTGTCTTACACTCAGCCCATAACAGATATTGATTAACCCCGTACATACATACATACTTATACGGAACAGGGATAAAGAATAAACAGGTGTCGTGCGTGTTGTGTGGCGCGCGCGTTATAAACAAGTGCTGTCTGTGAAAAAATCTTTATTGGTGTACGGTTCCTCCTGACATCCACCCACCAATCAATCAATCAATCAATCAATCAATCAATCAATCAATCAATCAATCAATCAATCAATCAATCAATCAATCAATCAATCAATCAATCAATCAATCAATCAATCAATCAATCAATCAATCAATCAATCAATCAATCAATCAATCAATCAATCAATCAATCAATCAATCAATCAATCAATCAATCAATCAATCAATCAATCAATCAATCAATCAATCAATCAATCAATCAATCAATCAATCAATCAATCAATCAATCAATCAATCAATCAATCAATCAATCAATCAATCAATCAATCAATCAATCAATCAATCAATCAATCAATCAATCAATCAATCAATCAATCAATCAATCAATCAATCAATCAATCAATCAATCAATCAATCAATCAATCAATCAATCAATCAATCAATCAATCAATCAATCAATCAATCAATCAATCAATCAATCAATCAATCAATCAATCAATCAATCAATCAATCAATCAATCAATCAATCAATCAATCAATCAATCAATCTTTGATTTATTCTTATTATTAATAATATAAATTATTATTACTATAGTATTATTATTGTATTTACTACCCCCGGCATCGCATTAGGATGACTTTTCAGGCTGCTGCAATGTTAAATGCAGTGATCGCCTTGCATTAAAGAACAGTTTTTACCCAGGGCCATACGAGAACTGAACACTACCTTTGCACTAGGCAACACTAAAAAATCTTTGTACTTAACATAATTGTATTTAATTGTATTTATGTATTTATTTGTTTTTGCATTTATTGCATATATGTTTGTACGCACCCGTCAGGATTGGCTATTTTTTAATTTCGTTGTACTCGTTGCAATGACAATAAATGAATATTATTATTATTATTATTATTATTAAAGTCATCTAGCGACCCCCAGTGGGTGTTAAATGCATTAAATTCATTGCAATCATTAATCCTGCAAAACCTCTCAAATGTTAAATGCAACAAATGCATCGCATTAGGATGACTTTTCAGGCTGCTGCAATGTTAAATGCAGCGCTGGCGTTGCATTAAAGCAATATTGCAACCCCCTGGGATGTTAAATGCAATAAAATTAATTGCAATCATTTTGCAAAACCTCTCAAATGTTTAATGCAATTAATGCAACGCATTAGAACAACTTTGCAGGCTCCTGCAATGTTAAATGCAGCGCAGGCCTTGCATTAAAGCAAACTTGCAGCTCTTCTGGGGTATTAAAACGCATTAAAATCATTGTAATAATCATGCAAAATCTCTCAAATGTTCAATGCGACTAATGCATCGTATTATGATAACATTGCACACTGCTGCAAAGTTAAATGCAGTGATGGCCTTGCATTAAGAAATATTGCAGCCTCCTGGCATGTTTAATGCAATAAATTTAATTGCAATAATCATGCAAAACCACTCAAATGTTAAATGCAACTGATGCAACGCATTAAAAATAACTTTGCAGGCCACTGCAATGTTAAATGCAGCGGCTGGCGTTGCATTAAAGCAATATTGCAACCACCCTGGGCTGTTAAATGCAGTAAAATCGTTGCATTTACAATAATTTTTGCAAAGCGAGACAAAGGGTGCGATCCCTTAGCACCCATGGCCGCGGCGCGCGTCCATCAAGGTGTCGGACGTCCCGCCCCAGGACCGGAGATTGGCAGGCGGGCGGGAGGGGAAGCGGAGGGGCGGGCTTGGACTGGGGAGCGGGCGGCGGGGATTGGTCGGGCGGCGTCGGTTAGGGCGGGCGGGCGGCGACGATTGGACGCGGTGGACGTCGGTCAGAGGGAGGAGAAGGAACCCGCCCCCTTCTCTCTCTCCGGTCCGCGTTTGTAGACAGAGGGAGAGAGGGAGGGGAGGAAGGGGGAGAGAGAGAGAGAGGGGGAGGGAGGGAGATGGAGGAGTGTGGGCTGGGTGAGTGGGGAGGGGGGAAGGGAGGGAAGGAGACAGGATTTGAGGGAGAAATGGGGAATTGAGTGAAAAAGAGAGAATGTGAAATGGAGAGAAAGAGGAGGGAAGGAAGGAGGGAGGGAGAGAGGGAGAGAGGTGATGAGGGGAGGTGGGGCGGGAGGGAGGGAGAGAGGGAGGGAGGGAAGGAGACAGGATTTGAGGGAGAAATGGGGAATTGAGTGAAAAAGAGAAAATGTGAAAATTGAGAAATTGAGAGAAAGAGGGAGGAGGAAGGAGGAGGGAGGGAGAGAGGGAGGGAGGTGATGAGGGGAGGTGGGGGGGGAGGGAAGGAGAGAGGATTTGAGTGGAGAAATGGGGAATTGAGTGAAAAAGAGAGAATGTGAAACTTGAGAAATGGAAAGAGGGACTTTCTCAAAACTTTCCAAACTCTCTCTCTCTCTCTCTCTATCTCTGTCTCTCTCTCTCAACTATCTCAAAACTTCTAAAACACCTCTCTCTCTCTCTCTCTCTCTCTCTCTCTCTCTCTCTCTCTCTCTCTCTCTCTCTCTCTCTCTCTCTCAAACTTTCTCACTCTCATCCCCCTCAAGCTTTCTCACTCTCATCCCTCTCTCTCTCCTCTCCCCCCTCTCTCTCTCAAACTTTCTCAAAACTTTCTCAAAACTTATCTCAAACTCTCTCTCTCTCTCTCTCCTCTCTTTCCTGTCTCTCTCTCTCTCTCAAACTTTCTCAAAACTTTCCAAAACTCTCTCTCTCTCTCTCAAACTTTCTCAAAACTTTCCAAAACCCTCTCTCTCTTTCTCTCTCCACTCTCTCTCTCCCTCTCTCTCTTTCTCTCTCTCTATCTCTCCTCTCTCTCTCTCTCCCCCTCTCTCAATCTCTCACTATTTCCGCTCCTTTCTCTAATTCCTTCTCTCTTTCATAGAAAACATAGACAGTAGGTGCAGGAGGAGGACATTCGGCCCCTTCGATCCTGTATGCACCGCCATTCAATATGATCATGGCTGATCATCCAACTCAGTATCCCGTACCTGCCTCCTCTCCATACCCCCTGATCCCTCTAGCCACAAGGGCCTTCTCTCTCTCTCTCAGATCTCTCTCTCTCTCTCTCTCTCTCTCTCTCTCTCTCTCTCTCTCTCTCTCTCTCTCTCTCTCTCTCTCTCTCTCTCTCTCTGTGTCTCTCTCTCTCTCTCTCTCTCTCTCTCTCTCTCTCTCTCTCTCTCTAACTTTCTCAAAACTTTCCAAATCTCTCTCTCTCTCTCTATCTCTCTCTCTTTCTCTCTCTCTCCCTCTCTCAAACTATCTCAAAACTTTCCAAATCTCTCTCTCTCTCCCTTTCTCTCTCTATCTCTCTCTTTCTCTCTCTCTCTCTCTCAAACTTTCCAAAATTCTCTCTCTCTCTCTCCCTCTCTCAAACTTTCTCAAAACTTTCCAAATCTCTCTCTCTCTCTCCCTTTCTCTCTCTATCTCTCTATCTCTCTCTCTCTCTCTCTCTCTCTCTCTCTCTCTCTCTCTCTCTCTCTCTATCTCTCTTTCTCTCTCTCCCTCTCAAACTTTCTCAAAACTTTCCAAAACTCTCTCTCTCTCTTTCTCCCTCTCTCCCTCTCTCTTTCCTCTCTCTCTCTCAAACTTTCTCAAAACTTTCCAAAACTCTCTCTCTCTCTCTCTCTCTCTCAAAACTTTCCAAAACCCTCTCTCTTTCTCTCTCCCCTCTCTCTCTCTCTCTCTCTCTCTTTTTTCTCTCTCTCCTCTCTCTCTCTCTCTCTCTCTCTCTCTCTCTCTCTCTCTCTCTCTC
>NW_027602483.1:0-34893 GCF_053455715.1 Rhinoraja longicauda
ATCATGGAGCACTGACCTCTTATTGATTGAGGGATAAAGAATGAACAAGTGTGTGTTATCAAAAATATTTATTTATGTAGGATTCATAACTATCTAAAGAGAGAGAGAGAGAGAGAGAGAGAGAAGAGAGAGAGAGAGAGAGAGAGAGAGAGGGCAGAGAGAGGGCAGAGAGAGAGAGGAGGAGGTGGAGAGAGAGAGATGGCAGTCCAAATTTCGTCCAATTTGGATGACAAATAAAGCTATCTTGATCTATCTTGATCTTGATCAATGATCAGGGGCTGTCATTAAAAATGATCAATATATCTGACAGGCAATGGTGTTATTTTTCCTGCTTAATCTGCATCTTTGAGCAAGGGGGCGATTGGGTGAATGTGAGGGGCTGGGGGTCCAGGAGCGGGGCCGGCGATGGGATCATCCGCCCGGGACTGACAGCTGGAAGATGCGGCGGTGAATGTGAGGAGCCGGAGCCCGGAGCGGAGAGACTGCGGCCCCCCTCTGGGATGCGCTCAGGGCGCGGGTTTATTAATGAGCCGCAGCGCTGAGGTGAGCGGATATTTCACCGCGCTCTTCACCTGCTCCCTGAACTTGGACTGGGTCACCGCGTAAATAAATGTGTTGGTGCAGCAGCTGAGATTCCTCAGCAAAAACCCGACGAAGCTAAAGATATATTGGGAATCATTCAGATCATTCCCAGTCCCTGTGATCTGATAATAGACGACGTTTACAACCACCGTCAGCCACAGGAGGATGAAGCTGCCGGAGATGGTGAAGAGTAAAACCACAGACCTCCTCCTGCTCTCCATCTCCGGGTCACTGCGCTTCTCCCCCTTGCTCTCACCCCTCAGCCCCTGACGGACCCGACTGGCCACTAAAATGTGCCGGACTGTCAGAGCGTTGAGCAGCAGGATCACAGCGAAAGGGAGGAACGGAGTTAAAACCGTGTCGATCCAGTCAAATGCCACCCACCCGGGGTCAGTGTAAACACTGTCCACCGCGGCACAGCCCCACGGGACATTGTCGATGGTTGTTCGGGGTTCCCGTGTGAAGTAGCGGGGAACGTTTTTCAGACACAGCAGAACGCCGGCTGTTGCGAGAACCGCAGCCGCAGTTTTCCCGGTGCAATATTTAGTTTTCAGCTTCTGGAAACAAATGGCGACAAAGCGATCAAAGGTGAAAGTGACGGTGAACCAGACAGAACAGTCTGTAGCTGAATACCTCAGTACTTCGTTAACACGGCACACAGGGGTGATGGACAGGAAACTCCAATAAAAGTAATGGGATCGGATCCGATACAAAATGACCTCGGTGATCAGGGTGAGTAGATCGGCCGCTGCCATGGCCACCAGGTAGCGAGTGGTGCAGGTGGAGAGGCCGCACTTTCCCCGCGACAGGATCACAATCGCCACCAAATTCACTGCGGAAAGAGAAGGGGAGCGGACACTGGGCATTACTGAACACGGTCTCCGGGGCTGAACACCGGCTCCACTTTCAGCTGGAGATCAGGAGTGTTGGAGTCGGTGCGCGGCTGCAGGTTTAACAATGTCAGACCCGGCTCCGACTGTGCCCGACCTGCCTGCTTCAGGGGAGAGGAGATAAGGCGACGGGCGGGGTAAAGGGCGGGGAGGGAACGAGCAGCCGCCCGCTACAATAGGCGGAATGGTCCTGTCTACAGTTAACCCCGCTCACAGTCTCTGATGGGGCCGGTTTCACAGAATTAACCGTGACCGGCCGCGTTTAACCAGGGCTCTGGGAACTCGGCATCTGATGGGGACGAGGAGGGTTCCAGAGGGAAGGCAGGGACAACTTAGGATCCGGCAGCAGAGTGGCTCCGTTAATGGATTCATTCCTCAGTTCGGTAACAACACACGCCGGTAGATCCGCGGCCACTGGTTCAGGAGATCGATCCAATTATTGACCAACAGGTGGAGGAATCTGACTGTGACAGACTCCACAGTGAGACGTGTCCACAGGAGCGGGTGTTCACTCTGATCAATAACTCAGACACAGTGAACTTCACAATGTAAACCCCTCCCAGTCACACCGTCCCGGAGAGCTGCCTGTCCCGAGCACTGGGACAACTGTGGGCAAGGTCCCACTGAAGGCAAGAACAACATTCTAGTGGGTCCCGGCAGTGGGAGAAAGAGAGGGTGAGTTTCGGCTGTCTGAAAATGAGAAAAATCACAGCGTTAATTCAAAGATATTTCACTGAGAGGATATACTTGATATACTTCACATATTCTTGCACAACGTCCATCAGTTGGGAATCATGTAACACGATCAGAATCAGGTCAACACCGGTTATCAGACGGAGTTATAAAACTTGAATTGTTCTGCTCACTTACCAGGGACTCCAACGGCAGCAATGATCACGTACAAGATTTTCTCCACGTCTAAATATTCCCAAAGCTTTTCCCACATGTTCTCTGACCAGCGACGTGTCTCCGTGAACTACCGGTAATCTCTCGGAATGAAATGCCGGGGCAGAACATTCCCGGAGATTTTATACCATTTTCCGTCTCCACCGGGACAGTGAAGTTTCAACAGAATTAAAAATAGAGCTTTTGAAATGATTCGCAAACAGATGACATCAGCCAAGTGAAATCCCTGCTGAGACAGGTCGTGATTTATTCAGGGAATTGATTGAGAAACTCCAAAGACTGGGAATTGTGGCGATACTGGGGGATGGAAATTGGGAGCGGCATTGTTCCAGCAAAGGGGATATTGGTTCAAACTCCATCTGGTCCAACTCTCCGCCTCGTGTTGTTTGTCTGATTTCATTCAATTCGCTTCACTCACTAAGGCAATCCCAAATTCCAGGGACCCTCTCAGGGCTTCTGGTGCCCAGTTTGAAGGTGGACTGGGCGACATTTGTCCACAGGTTGAGGGATTAGATCAACAGATCACCTCGCACTAAAGTGGCCCCCCCACTCTGCTTCACCACTCAATATGATCGCGGCTTAACTGACTGCAACCTCACCCCCACACTCCCGGCGAGGCCGGTAACCATTCACTCCTTGCTTGCCTGCAGTGGGGCTGATTTTGCGCCGGGACAATAACATTCTCTGCCTTCGTCACCTCTGAGCAGGAACGACCCAAAGGCTCTCGACACTCAGAGAACAGAAACATTGTGGCTTCAGAATTGTCCTCAACCCAAATAAAACAGCGAATGATCCGGCACATCTCCCTCCTCCCTTTCTCTCCCTCCTCCATTTCTCTCTCCCTCCTCCCTTTCTCTCTCCCTCCTCCCTTTCTCTCTCCCTCCTCCCTTTCTCTCTCCCTCCATCCTTACTGCTGTCGCTCTCTCTGAACTATCACTCTCTCCTACCATCTCTATTCTTACTCTCGGCTCCGCCATCTCTCTGTCAACCTCTCTCTCCTAACCCCCCCTCCTTCTCACTCCCATTGCATTTATCCCTCCGTTTCTTTCTAACTATCTGACCCTTCCATCGCTCCGTTTTGCCAACCCACGCGATCTGAACTCCGCTCTCTTTTCATGTTCCCACTCTCCCTTTGTTACTTAACTCTCCCTCCATCTCTTCTTTGGTCTTCTCCGCTATCTCTTCCTTTCATCACTGTACTCTCTATCTGTCTCTCTCTTTTCCCCAACACTCCTCCTGCTCGCCCTCACCTCTCTCTCCAAGGCCTTTCTTGCGAAGTGCGGTTAAAACGGCTAGCCACCATGGGATGTCTCTCTACCCCGTTTCCGCACACTTCAATAGGCCTTCCAGGTGAGACAGATGTTCACCTGCACCTCCTCTAATCTCATCTACTGCATGTGGTGTTCCAGAATTGGCCTCCTTTACATCGGCGTGGTAAAATGGAGACTCGGCAATCGTTTTTTGTCGAACACTTACCCTAGTTCTGCTAAGGCTTGCCGTATCTCCCCGTTGCAAGCCATTGTAACTCCCCCTCGCACACTGACCTTTCTGTCCTGGGCCTCCACCAGCGCCAGAGAGGTTACATTAAAACAGAAAGAACGCCGCTTCATAGTCCGCTTGGGAACCTTGCAACCTAATGGTATGAACATTAGCAAATGCCAGGTAACTAACGTGCAACTTCCCGCTTTTCCCTCGCTCTATCTCTTCCTTCACGCGGACTCGCACTTGTTAATCCCCTCCACCTCCATCTTCAACCGATATTCCCTCCTCTCTCTTTATAATTCCAACCTGCTCAATCCTTATCTCGCAACTTTTATCTTTTAACCTCTGGTCTCAAGCACCTAACTATTAAAACGGTATTGACCCACTCATCATTCAACTTGCTTTGTCCTGCTGTTCCAGCCTTCTCCAGCTTCCCACCACAATCAGTCTGAAGAAGGGTCTCGAACCGAACTTCACCCATCCATGTCCTTGGCAGGCTTAGCCAGTTCAGCGTGCCCTCTACAACTCTCACCAACTTCGACAGATGCACCATAGAAAGTATTTTATCAAGATGCATCACAGCTTGGTTTGGGAACAGCTCCATACAAGAACGCCAGAAATTGCTGCGAATTGTCCAGACCATCACACAAAGCAACCTCCCATATATTGACTCAATTTATAAACCACGCTGCCTCGGCAAGGCCAGCAGCATAATCAAGGACGAGTCGCACCATTGCCACTCCTGCTTCTCCTCTGTCCCATCAGGCAAAATGCACAGAAGTGTGAAAATGCACACCTCCAGTTTCAGGGACAGTGTCTTCCCAGCTGTTATCAGGCAACGGAATCATCCCACCACAACCAGAAAGCAGTGCTGAACTACTATCTACCTCTGTTGATCCTCGGACTATCCTCGATCGGATTTTGCAGGCTTTACCTCGCACTGGACGTTATCCCCTTATCATGTATCTATACTCTGTAAATGGCTCGACTGTAATGAAGTATTTTGTTTCCACTGACTGGGTAGCACGCAACAAAGTCTTTTCACGGTACCTCGGTACACGTGACAATAAACTGCACTGAACTGACATACTCAACTAGATTTCTCCAGAGGTGTAGCCTGACTCGCATTGGATATTGATTGTGTGTGACAGTGTGAGTGTGCGAGTCCGTGCAAGAGTGTGCTAGCACGTGTATGCGAGTGTGAATGTGTGAGATTGTGCACATGAGTCGGTGTGTGTGCGTATGCGTTAGTGTATGCGGTTGCAGGAATTGCAATGATTCAGTGATACCTTATTATCACGGACCCAGGTAGAGTGAAATGTTTAGTTTTGCAGACAACCCGGTAACATCATGTAGAAGACCTCACCTGGGCGGTACACAAGAGTCGCCACATTTTGACGCCGACAAAGTTACAAACGTTGGCCGGATAGTTCTCTCCCTGCCTGCCGCCGCACCGCGGGTCGCCCCTTCGTTCTCGGCGACGCTCCTCGCTCTCCGACGGTCCACCTCGCACTCTGCGGTTCCTCGCGGCTCCCACCTCGCTCCCGAGGCGCGGTTCTCAACTCCATCCGCGGTGGGCGAGCCGGGCCGACTGAAGGACTTGGCCCCGCTCACCGGGAACACTCCCGGCCACGCTGCGCTGAGCTGCTCGACGCCAACATCCAAGGATAAACTCAATCCCAAAATGTGCACGTGTGCATGCGGGTCTACGTGTGAGAGAGCGGTAGGGCATGTAAGAGTGCCTATATTTGTGTGTGGGTCTGTGTTTGGGTTTGTGTTTGGGTCTGTGTTTGGGTTTGTGTTTGAGTTTGTGTTTGGGTTTGGGTTTCTGTTTGGGTCTGTTGCAATAATCATGCAAAACCTCTCAAATGTTCAATGCAACCAATGCATCGTATTATGATAACATTGCAGACTGCTGCAAAGTTAAATGCAGTGATGGCCTTGCATTAAAGAAATATTGCAGACTCCTGGGATGTTTAATGCAATAAAATTAATTGCAATAATCATGCAAAACCACTCAAATGTTAAATGCAACTGATGCAACGCATTAAAATCTTTATTGGTGTACGGTTCCTCCTGACATCCATCCACCCACCCACCGATCGATCAATCAATCTTTGATTAATTCTTATTATTATTAATAATATTAATTATTATTACTATAGTATTATTATTGTATTTACTACCCCCGGCACGTAGCGGAACCTCCAGGGCAGGGAGGAGACTATCCGGTATTTGGAAGTGCTTCCGGGAAGTGTGTCTGATGTGTGTGGGTCTGTGTGTGTCTGTGTGTGTGTCTGTGTGTGGGTGTGTGTTTGGGTCTGTGTTTGGGTCTGTGTGTGGGTTTATGTTTGGGTTTGTGTTTGGGTTTGGGTTTGTGTTTGCGTCTGTTGCAATAATCATGCAAAACCGCTCAAATGTTAAATGCAATTGATGCATCGCATTAGGATAACTTTGCAGGCTGCTGCAATGTTAAATGCAGTGATGGCCTTGCATTAAACTCACCTAGCTACCCCCAATGGATATTATATGCTTTAAATTAATTGCAATAATTTTGCAAAACCTCTCAAATGTTAAATGCAACAAATGCATCGCATGAGGATGACTTTTCAGGCTGCTGCAATGTTAAATGCAGTGATCGCCTTGCATTAAAGAAATATTGCAACACCCTGCGATGTGAAATGTAATAATAATCCTGCAAAACCTCTCAAATGTTAAATGCGACTAATGCATCGTATTAGGATAACTTTGCAGGCTGCTGCATTGTTAAATGCAGTGCTGGCGTTGCATTAAAGCAATATTGCAACCCCTGGGATGTTAAATGCAATAAAATTAATTGCAATAATTTTGCAAAACCTCTCAAATGTTAAATGCAATTAATGCAACGCATTAGAACAACTTTGCAGGCTCCTGCAATGTTAAATGCAGCGCAGGCCTTGCATTAAAGCAAAATTGCAGCTGTTCTGGGGTATTAAACACATTAAAATCATTGTAATAATCATGCAAAATCTCTCAAATGTTCAATGCAACTAATCATCGTATTATGATAACATTGCAGACTGCTGCAAAGTTAAATGCAGTGATGGCCTTGCATTAAAGAAATATTGCAGCCTCCTGGGATGTTTAATGCAATAAAATTAATTGCAATAATCATGCAAAACCACTCAAATGTTAAATGCAACTGATGCAAGCATTAAAATCTTTATTTGTGTACGGTTCCTCCTGACATCCATCCACCCACCCACCGATCGATCGATCAATCTTTGATTAATTCTTATTATTATTAATAATATTAATTATTATTACTATAGTATTATTATTGTATTTACTACCCCCGGCACGTAGCTGAACCTCCAGGGCAGGGAGGAGACTATCCGGCATTTGGAAGTGCTTCCGGGAAGTGTGTCTGATGTGTGTGGGTCTGTGTGTGTCTGTGTGTGTGTCTGTGTGTGTGTGTGTGTTTCGGTCTGTGTTTGAGTCTGTGTTTGGGTCTGTGTTTGGGTTTGTGTTTGGGTCTGTGTTTGGCTCTGTGTTTGAGTTTGTGTTTGGGTTTGTGTTTGAGTTTGTGTTTGGGTTTGGGTTTGTGTTTGGGTCTGTTGCAATAATCATGCAAAACCGCTCAAATGTTAAATGCAATTGATGCATCGCATTAGGATAACTTTGCAGGCTGCTGCAATGTTAAATGCAGTGATGGCCTTGCATTAAAGTCACCTAGCTACCCCCAATGGATGTTATATGCTTTAAATTAATTGCAATAATTTTGCAAAACCTCTCAAATGTTAAATGCAACGAATGCATCGCATTAGGATGACTTTTCAGGCTGCTGCAATGTTAAATGCAGTGATCGCCTTGCATTAAAGAAATATTGCAACACCCTGCGATGTGAAATGCAATAATAATCCTGCAAAACCTCTCAAATGTTAAATGCGACTAATGCATCGTATTAGGATAACTTTGCAGGCTGCTGCATTGTTAAATGCAGCGCTGGCGTTGCATTAAAGCAATATTGCAACCCCCTGGGATGTTAAATGCAATAAAATTAATTGCAATAATTTTGCAAAACCTCTCAAATGTTAAATGCAACAAATGCATCGCATTAGGATGACTTTTCAGGCTGCTGCAATCTCAAATGCAGTGATCGCCTTGCATTAAAGAAATATTGCAACACCCTGCGATGTGAAATGCAATAATAATCCTTCAAAACCACTCAAATGTTAAATGCGACTGATGTATCGTATTAGGATAACTTTGCAGGCTGCTGCATTGTTAAATGGAGCGCTGGCGTTGCATTAAAGCAATATTGCAAACCCTGGGATGTTAAATGCAATAAAATTAATTGCAATAATTTTGCAAAACCTCTCAAATGTTAAATGCAACAAATGCATCGCATTAGGATGACTTTTCAGGCTGCTGCAATGTTAAATGCAGTGATCGCCTTGCATTAAAGAAATATTGCAACACCCTGCGATGTGAAATGCAATAATAATCCTGCAAAACCTCTCAAATGTTAAATGCGACTAATGCATCGTATTAGGATAACTTAGCAGGCTGCTGCATTGTTAAATGCAGCGCTGACGTTGCATTAAAGCAATATTGCAACCCCCTGGGATGTTAAATGCAATAAAATTAATTGCAATAATTTTGCAAAACCTCTCAAATGTTAAATGCAATTAATGCAACACATTAGAACAACTTTGCAGGCTCCTGCAATGTTAAATGCAGCGCAGACCTTGCATTAAAGCAAAATTGCAGCTGTTCTGGGGTATTAAACGCATTAAAATCATTGTAATAATAATGCAAAATCTCTCAAATGTTCAATGCAAATACTTGCATCGTATTATGATAACATTGCAGACTGCTGCAAAGTTAAATGCAGTGATGGCCTTGCATTAAAGAAATATTGCAGCCTCCTGGGATGTTTAATGCAATAAAATTAATTGCAATAATCATGCAAAACCACTCAAATGTTAAATGCAACTGATGCAACGCATTAAAATCTTTATTGGTGTACGGTTCCTCCTGACATCCATCCACCCACCCACCGATCGATCGATCAATCTTTGATTAATTCTTATTATTATTAATAATATTAATTATTATTACTATAGTATTATTATTGTATTTACTACCCCCGGCACGTAGCGGAACCTCTAGGGCAGGGAGGAGACTATCCGGTATTTGGAAGTGCTTCTGGGAAGTGTGTCTGATGTGTGTGGGTCTGTGTGTGTCTGTGTGTGTGTCTGTGTGTGGGTCTGTGTATGGGTTTGTGTTTGGGTCTGTGTTTGGGTTTGTGTTTGGGTTTGTGTTTGAGTTTGTGTTTGGGTTTGGGTTTGGGTTTGTGTTTGGGTCTGTTGCAATAATCATGCAAAACCTCTCAAATGTTAAATGCAATTGATGCATCGCATTAGGATAACTTTGCAGGCTGCTGCAATGTTAAATGCAGTGATGGCCTTGCATTAAAGTCACCTAGCTACCCCCAATGGATGTTATGTGCTTTAAATTAATTGCAATAATTTTGCAAAACCTCTCAAATGTTAAATGCAACAAATGCATCGCATTAGGATGACTTTTCAGGCTGTTCTGTGTGTGTCTGTGTGTGGGTCTGTGTTTGGGTTTGTGTTTGGGTCTGTGTTTGGGTTTGTGTTTGGGTTTGTGTTTGGATTAATGTTTGGGTCTGTGTTTGGGTTTGTGTTTGGGTTTGTGTCTGGTGTCTGGTGTGGGCGTTATAAACAAGTGCCGCGTGCTGTCTGTGGAAATATCTTTATTGTTGTACGGTTGCTGCAATGTTAAATGCAGTGATGGCCTTGCATTAAAGTCACCTAGCTACCCCCAATGGATGTAATATGCATTAAATTAATTGCAATAATTTTGCAAAACCTCTCAAATGTTAAATGCAACAAATGCATCGCATTAGGATGACTTTTCAGGCTGCTGCAATGTTAAATGCAGTGATCGCCTTGCATTAAAGAAATATTGCAACACCCTGCGATGTGAAATGCAATAATAATCCTTCAAAACCTCTCAAATGTTAAATGCGACTAATGCATCGTATTAGGATAACTTTGCAGGCTGCTGCATTGTTAAATGCAGCGCTGGCGTTGCATTAAAGCAATATTGCAACCCCCTGGGATGTTAAATGCAATAAAATTAATTGCAATAATTTTGCAAAACCTCTCAAATGTTAAATACAATTAATGCAACGCATTAGAACAACTCTGCAGGCTCCTGCAATGTTAAATGCAGCGCAGGCCTTGCATTAAAGCAAAATTGCAGCTGTTCTGGGGTATTAAACGCATTAAAATCATTGTAATAATCATGCAAAATCTCTCAAATGTTCAATGCAACTAATGCATCGTATTATGATAACATTGCAGACTGCTGCAAAGTTAAATGCAGTGATGGCCTTGCATTAAAGAAATATTGCAGCCTCCTGGGATGTTTAATGCAATAAAATTAATTGCAATAATCATGCAAAACCACTCAAATGTTAAATGCAACTGATGCAACGCATTAAAATCTTTATTGGTGTACGGTTCCCTCCTGACATCCATCCACCCACCCACCGATCGATCAATCAA
Source organism: Rhinoraja longicauda (assembly GCF_053455715.1). Lineage (NCBI taxonomy): Eukaryota > Metazoa > Chordata > Chondrichthyes > Rajiformes > Arhynchobatidae > Rhinoraja > Rhinoraja longicauda. The sequence continues at coordinate 10,439 of NW_027602483.1, forward strand.
TCAATCTTTGATTAATTCTTATTATTATTAATAATATTAATTATTATTACTATAGTATTATTATTGTATTTACTACCCCCGGCACGTAGCTGAACCTCCAGGGCAGGGAGGAGACTATCCGGCATTTGGAAGTGCTTCCGGGAAGTGTGTCTGATGTGTGTGGGTCTGTGTGTGTGTCTGTGTGTGTGTCTGTGTTTGGGTCTGTGTTTGAGTCTGTGTTTGGGTCTGTGTTTGGGTTTTTGTGTTTGGGTTTGTGTTTGGGTTTGTGTTTGGATTGATGTTTGGGTCTGTGTTTGGGTTTGTGTTTGGGTTTGTGTCTGGTGTCTGGTGTGGGCGTTATAAACAAGTGCCGCGTGCTGTCTGTGGAAAGATCTTTATTGATGTACGGTTGCTTTAATGTTAAATGCAGTGATGGCCTTGCATTAATGCAATATTACACCACCCTGGGATGTGAAATGCATTAAAAAATCATTGCAATAATCATGCAAAACCTCTCAAATGTTAAATGCAATTGATGCATCGCATTAGGATAACTTTGCAGGCTGCTGCAATGTTAAATGCAGTGATGGCCTTGCATTAAAGTCACCTAGCTACCCCCAATGGATGTAATATGCATTAAATTAATTGCAATAATTTTGCAAAACCTCTCAAATGTTAAATGCAACAAATGCATCGCATTAGGATGACTTTTCAGGCTGCTGCAATGTTAAATGCAGTGATCGCCTTGCATTAAAGAAATATTGCAACACCCTGCGATGTGAAATGCAATAATAATCCTGCAAAACCTCTCAAATGTTAAATGCGACTAATGCATCGTATTAGGATAACTTAGCAGGCTGCTGCATTGTTAAATGCAGCGCTGACGTTGCATTAAAGCAATATTGCAACCCCCTGGGATGTTAAATGCAATAAAATTAATTGCAATAATTTTGCAAAACCTCTCAAATGTTAAATGCAATTAATGCAACACATTAGAACAACTTTGCAGGCTCCTGCAATGTTAAATGCAGCGCAGACCTTGCATTAAAGCAAAATTGCAGCTGTTCTGGGGTATTAAACGCATTAAAATCATTGTAATAATAATGCAAAATCTCTCAAATGTTCAATGCAAATACTTGCATCGTATTATGATAACATTGCAGACTGCTGCAAAGTTAAATGCAGTGATGGCCTTGCATTAAAGAAATATTGCAGCCTCCTGGGATGTTTAATGCAATAAAATTAATTGCAATAATCATGCAAAACCACTCAAATGTTAAATGCAACTGATGCAACGCATTAAAATCTTTATTGGTGTACGGTTCCTCCTGACATCCATCCACCCACCCACCGATCGATCGATCAATCTTTGATTAATTCTTATTATTATTAATAATATTAATTATTATTACTATAGTATTATTATTGTATTTACTACCCCCGGCACGTAGCGGAACCTCTAGGGCAGGGAGGAGACTATCCGGTATTTGGAAGTGCTTCTGGGAAGTGTGTCTGATGTGTGTGGGTCTGTGTGTGTCTGTGTGTGTGTCTGTGTGTGGGTCTGTGTATGGGTTTGTGTTTGGGTCTGTGTTTGGGTTTGTGTTTGGGTTTGTGTTTGAGTTTGTGTTTGGGTTTGGGTTTGGGTTTGTGTTTGGGTCTGTTGCAATAATCATGCAAAACCTCTCAAATGTTAAATGCAATTGATGCATCGCATTAGGATAACTTTGCAGGCTGCTGCAATGTTAAATGCAGTGATGGCCTTGCATTAAAGTCACCTAGCTACCCCCAATGGATGTTATATGCTTTAAATTAATTGCAATAATTTTGCAAAACCTCTCAAATGTTAAATGCAACAAATGCATCGCATTAGGATGACTTTTCAGGCTGTTCTGTGTGTGTCTGTGTGTGGGTCTGTGTTTGGGTTTGTGTTTGGGTCTGTGTTTGGGTTTGTGTTTGGGTTTGTGTTTGGATTAATGTTTGGGTCTGTGTTTGGGTTTGTGTTTGGGTTTGTGTCTGGTGTCTGGTGTGGGCGTTATAAACAAGTGCCGCGTGCTGTCTGTGGAAATATCTTTATTGTTGTACGGTTGCTGCAATGTTAAATGCAGTGATGGCCTTGCATTAAAGTCACCTAGCTACCCCCAATGGATGTAATATGCATTAAATTAATTGCAATAATTTTGCAAAACCTCTCAAATGTTAAATGCAACAAATGCATCGCATTAGGATGACTTTTCAGGCTGCTGCAATGTTAAATGCAGTGATCGCCTTGCATTAAAGAAATATTGCAACACCCTGCGATGTGAAATGCAATAATAATCCTTCAAAACCTCTCAAATGTTAAATGCGACTAATGCATCGTATTAGGATAACTTTGCAGGCTGCTGCATTGTTAAATGCAGCGCTGGCGTTGCATTAAAGCAAAATTGCAACCCCCTGGGATGTTAAATGCAATAAAATTAATTGCAATAATTTTGCAAAACCTCTCAAATGTTAAATACAATTAATGCAACGCATTAGAACAACTCTGCAGGCTCCTGCAATGTTAAATGCAGCGCAGGCCTTGCATTAAAGCAAAATTGCAGCTGTTCTGGGGTATTAAACGCATTAAAATCATTGTAATAATCATGCAAAATCTCTCAAATGTTCAATGCAACTAATGCATCGTATTATGATAACATTGCAGACTGCTGCAAAGTTAAATGCAGTGATGGCCTTGCATTAAAGAAATATTGCAGCCTCCTGGGATGTTTAATGCAATAAAATTAATTGCAATAATCATGCAAAACCACTCAAATGTTAAATGCAACTGATGCAACGCATTAAAATCTTTATTGGTGTACGGTTCCCTCCTGACATCCATCCACCCACCCACCGATCGATCAATCAATCAATCTTTGATTAATTCTTATTATTATTAATAATATTAATTATTATTACTATAGTATTATTATTGTATTTACTACCCCCGGCACGTAGCTGAACCTCCAGGGCAGGGAGGAGACTATCCGGCATTTGGAAGTGCTTCCGGGAAGTGTGTCTGATGTGTGTGGGTCTGTGTGTGTGTCTGTGTGTGTGTCTGTGTTTGGGTCTGTGTTTGAGTCTGTGTTTGGGTCTGTGTTTGGGTTTTTGTGTTTGGGTTTGTGTTTGGGTTTGTGTTTGGATTGATGTTTGGGTCTGTGTTTGGGTTTGTGTTTGGGTTTGTGTCTGGTGTCTGGTGTGGGCGTTATAAACAAGTGCCGCGTGCTGTCTGTGGAAAGATCTTTATTGATGTACGGTTGCTTTAATGTTAAATGCAGTGATGGCCTTGCATTAATGCAATATTACACCACCCTGGGATGTGAAATGCATTAAAAAATCATTGCAATAATCATGCAAAACCTCTCAAATGTTAAATGCAATTGATGCATCGCATTAGGATAACTTTGCAGGCTGCTGCAATGTTAAATGCAGTGATGGCCTTGCATTAAAGTCACCTAGCTACCCCCAATGGATGTAATATGCATTAAATTAATTGCAATAATTTTGCAAAACCTCTCAAATGTTAAATGCAACAAATGCATCGCATTAGGATGACTTTTCAGGCTGCTGCAATGTTAAATGCAGTGATCGCCTTGCATTAAAGAAATATTGCAACACCCTGCGATGTGAAATGCAATAATAATCCTGCAAAACCTCTCAAATGTTAAATGCGACTAATGCATCGTATTAGGATAACTTAGCAGGCTGCTGCATTGTTAAATGCAGCGCTGACGTTGCATTAAAGCAATATTGCAACCCCCTGGGATGTTAAATGCAATAAAATTAATTGCAATAATTTTGCAAAACCTCTCAAATGTTAAATGCAATTAATGCAACACATTAGAACAACTTTGCAGGCTCCTGCAATGTTAAATGCAGCGCAGACCTTGCATTAAAGCAAAATTGCAGCTGTTCTGGGGTATTAAACGCATTAAAATCATTGTAATAATAATGCAAAATCTCTCAAATGTTCAATGCAAATACTTGCATCGTATTATGATAACATTGCAGACTGCTGCAAAGTTAAATGCAGTGATGGCCTTGCATTAAAGAAATATTGCAGCCTCCTGGGATGTTTAATGCAATAAAATTAATTGCAATAATCATGCAAAACCACTCAAATGTTAAATGCAACTGATGCAACGCATTAAAATCTTTATTGGTGTACGGTTCCTCCTGACATCCATCCACCCACCCACCGATCGATCGATCAATCTTTGATTAATTCTTATTATTATTAATAATATTAATTATTATTACTATAGTATTATTATTGTATTTACTACCCCCGGCACGTAGCGGAACCTCTAGGGCAGGGAGGAGACTATCCGGTATTTGGAAGTGCTTCTGGGAAGTGTGTCTGATGTGTGTGGGTCTGTGTGTGTCTGTGTGTGTGTCTGTGTGTGGGTCTGTGTATGGGTTTGTGTTTGGGTCTGTGTTTGGGTTTGTGTTTGGGTTTGTGTTTGAGTTTGTGTTTGGGTTTGGGTTTGGGTTTGTGTTTGGGTCTGTTGCAATAATCATGCAAAACCTCTCAAATGTTAAATGCAATTGATGCATCGCATTAGGATAACTTTGCAGGCTGCTGCAATGTTAAATGCAGTGATGGCCTTGCATTAAAGTCACCTAGCTACCCCCAATGGATGTTATATGCTTTAAATTAATTGCAATAATTTTGCAAAACCTCTCAAATGTTAAATGCAACAAATGCATCGCATTAGGATGACTTTTCAGGCTGTTCTGTGTGTGTCTGTGTGTGGGTCTGTGTTTGGGTTTGTGTTTGGGTCTGTGTTTGGGTTTGTGTTTGGGTTTGTGTTTGGATTAATGTTTGGGTCTGTGTTTGGGTTTGTGTTTGGGTTTGTGTCTGGTGTCTGGTGTGGGCGTTATAAACAAGTGCCGCGTGCTGTCTGTGGAAATATCTTTATTGTTGTACGGTTGCTGCAATGTTAAATGCAGTGATGGCCTTGCATTAAAGTCACCTAGCTACCCCCAATGGATGTAATATGCATTAAATTAATTGCAATAATTTTGCAAAACCTCTCAAATGTTAAATGCAACAAATGCATCGCATTAGGATGACTTTTCAGGCTGCTGCAATGTTAAATGCAGTGATCGCCTTGCATTAAAGAAATATTGCAACACCCTGCGATGTGAAATGCAATAATAATCCTTCAAAACCTCTCAAATGTTAAATGCGACTAATGCATCGTATTAGGATAACTTTGCAGGCTGCTGCATTGTTAAATGCAGCGCTGGCGTTGCATTAAAGCAAAATTGCAACCCCCTGGGATGTTAAATGCAATAAAATTAATTGCAATAATTTTGCAAAACCTCTCAAATGTTAAATACAATTAATGCAACGCATTAGAACAACTCTGCAGGCTCCTGCAATGTTAAATGCAGCGCAGGCCTTGCATTAAAGCAAAATTGCAGCTGTTCTGGGGTATTAAACGCATTAAAATCATTGTAATAATCATGCAAAATCTCTCAAATGTTCAATGCAACTAATGCATCGTATTATGATAACATTGCAGACTGCTGCAAAGTTAAATGCAGTGATGGCCTTGCATTAAAGAAATATTGCAGCCTCCTGGGATGTTTAATGCAATAAAATTAATTGCAATAATCATGCAAAACCACTCAAATGTTAAATGCAACTGATGCAACGCATTAAAATCTTTATTGGTGTACGGTTCCCTCCTGACATCCATCCACCCACCCACCGATCGATCAATCAATCAATCTTTGATTAATTCTTATTATTATTAATAATATTAATTATTATTACTATAGTATTATTATTGTATTTACTACCCCCGGCACGTAGCTGAACCTCCAGGGCAGGGAGGAGACTATCCGGCATTTGGAAGTGCTTCCGGGAAGTGTGTCTGATGTGTGTGGGTCTGTGTGTGTGTCTGTGTGTGTGTCTGTGTTTGGGTCTGTGTTTGAGTCTGTGTTTGGGTCTGTGTTTGGGTTTTTGTGTTTGGGTTTGTGTTTGGGTTTGTGTTTGGATTGATGTTTGGGTCTGTGTTTGGGTTTGTGTTTGGGTTTGTGTCTGGTGTCTGGTGTGGGCGTTATAAACAAGTGCCGCGTGCTGTCTGTGGAAAGATCTTTATTGATGTACGGTTGCTTTAATGTTAAATGCAGTGATGGCCTTGCATTAATGCAATATTACACCACCCTGGGATGTGAAATGCATTAAAAAATCATTGCAATAATCATGCAAAACCTCTCAAATGTTAAATGCAATTGATGCATCGCATTAGGATAACTTTGCAGGCTGCTGCAATGTTAAATGCAGTGATGGCCTTGCATTAAAGTCACCTAGCTACCCCCAATGGATGTAATATGCATTAAATTAATTGCAATAATTTTGCAATACCTCTCAAATGTTAAATGCAACAAATGCATCGCATTAGGATGACTTTTCAGGCTGCTGCAATGTTAAATGCAGTGATCGCCTTGCATTAAAGAAATATTGCAACACCCTGCGATGTGAAATGCAATAATAATCCTGCAAAACCTCTCAAATGTTAAATGCGACTAATGCATCGTATTAGGATAACTTAGCAGGCTGCTGCATTGTTAAATGCAGCGCTGACGTTGCATTAAAGCAATATTGCAACCCCCTGGGATGTTAAATGCAATAAAATTAATTGCAATAATTTTGCAAAACCTCTCAAATGTTAAATGCAATTAATGCAACACATTAGAACAACTTTGCAGGCTCCTGCAATGTTAAATGCAGCGCAGACCTTGCATTAAAGCAAAATTGCAGCTGTTCTGGGGTATTAAACGCATTAAAATCATTGTAATAATAATGCAAAATCTCTCAAATGTTCAATGCAAATACTTGCATCGTATTATGATAACATTGCAGACTGCTGCAAAGTTAAATGCAGTGATGGCCTTGCATTAAAGAAATATTGCAGCCTCCTGGGATGTTTAATGCAATAAAATTAATTGCAATAATCATGCAAAACCACTCAAATGTTAAATGCAACTGATGCAACGCATTAAAATCTTTATTGGTGTACGGTTCCTCCTGACATCCATCCACCCACCCACCGATCGATCGATCAATCTTTGATTAATTCTTATTATTATTAATAATATTAATTATTATTACTATAGTATTATTATTGTATTTACTACCCCCGGCACGTAGCGGAACCTCTAGGGCAGGGAGGAGACTATCCGGTATTTGGAAGTGCTTCTGGGAAGTGTGTCTGATGTGTGTGGGTCTGTGTGTGTCTGTGTGTGTGTCTGTGTGTGGGTCTGTGTATGGGTTTGTGTTTGGGTCTGTGTTTGGGTTTGTGTTTGGGTTTGTGTTTGAGTTTGTGTTTGGGTTTGGGTTTGGGTTTGTGTTTGGGTCTGTTGCAATAATCATGCAAAACCTCTCAAATGTTAAATGCAATTGATGCATCGCATTAGGATAACTTTGCAGGCTGCTGCAATGTTAAATGCAGTGATGGCCTTGCATTAAAGTCACCTAGCTACCCCCAATGGATGTTATATGCTTTAAATTAATTGCAATAATTTTGCAAAACCTCTCAAATGTTAAATGCAACAAATGCATCGCATTAGGATGACTTTTCAGGCTGTTCTGTGTGTGTCTGTGTGTGGGTCTGTGTTTGGGTTTGTGTTTGGGTCTGTGTTTGGGTTTGTGTTTGGGTTTGTGTTTGGATTAATGTTTGGGTCTGTGTTTGGGTTTGTGTTTGGGTTTGTGTCTGGTGTCTGGTGTGGGCGTTATAAACAAGTGCCGCGTGCTGTCTGTGGAAATATCTTTATTGTTGTACGGTTGCTGCAATGTTAAATGCAGTGATGGCCTTGCATTAAAGTCACCTAGCTACCCCCAATGGATGTAATATGCATTAAATTAATTGCAATAATTTTGCAAAACCTCTCAAATGTTAAATGCAACAAATGCATCGCATTAGGATGACTTTTCAGGCTGCTGCAATGTTAAATGCAGTGATCGCCTTGCATTAAAGAAATATTGCAACACCCTGCGATGTGAAATGCAATAATAATCCTTCAAAACCTCTCAAATGTTAAATGCGACTAATGCATCGAATTAGGATAACTTTGCAGGCTGCTGCATTGTTAAATGCAGCGCTGGCGTTGCATTAAAGCAAAATTGCAACCCCCTGGGATGTTAAATGCAATAAAATTAATTGCAATAATTTTGCAAAACCTCTCAAATGTTAAATACAATTAATGCAACGCATTAGAACAACTCTGCAGGCTCCTGCAATGTTAAATGCAGCGCAGGCCTTGCATTAAAGCAAAATTGCAGCTGTTCTGGGGTATTAAACGCATTAAAATCATTGTAATAATCATGCAAAATCTCTCAAATGTTCAATGCAACTAATGCATCGTATTATGATAACATTGCAGACTGCTGCAAAGTTAAATGCAGTGATGGCCTTGCATTAAAGAAATATTGCAGCCTCCTGGGATGTTTAATGCAATAAAATTAATTGCAATAATCATGCAAAACCACTCAAATGTTAAATGCAACTGATGCAACGCATTAAAATCTTTATTGGTGTACGGTTCCCTCCTGACATCCATCCACCCACCCACCGATCGATCAATCAATCAATCTTTGATTAATTCTTATTATTATTAATAATATTAATTATTATTACTATAGTATTATTATTGTATTTACTACCCCCGGCACGTAGCTGAACCTCCAGGGCAGGGAGGAGACTATCCGGCATTTGGAAGTGCTTCCGGGAAGTGTGTCTGATGTGTGTGGGTCTGTGTGTGTGTCTGTGTGTGTGTCTGTGTTTGGGTCTGTGTTTGAGTCTGTGTTTGGGTCTGTGTTTGGGTTTTTGTGTTTGGGTTTGTGTTTGGGTTTGTGTTTGGATTGATGTTTGGGTCTGTGTTTGGGTTTGTGTTTGGGTTTGTGTCTGGTGTCTGGTGTGGGCGTTATAAACAAGTGCCGCGTGCTGTCTGTGGAAAGATCTTTATTGGTGTACGGTTGCTGTAATGTTAAATGCAGTGATGGCCTTGCATTAATGCAATATTACACCACCCTGGGATGTGAAATGCATTAAAAAATCATTGCAATAATCATGCAAAACCTCTCAAATGTTAAATGCAATTGATGCATCGCATTAGGATAACTTTGCAGGCTGCTGCAATGTTAAATGCAGTGATGGCCTTGCATTATAGTCACCTAGCTACCCCCAATGGATGTAATATGCATTAAATTAATTGCAATAATTTTGCAAAATCTCTCAAATGTTAAATGCAACAAATGCATCGCATTAGGATGACTTTTCAGGCTGCTGCAATGTTAAATGCAGTGATCGCCTTGCATTAAAGAAATATTGCAACACCCTGCGATGTGAAATGCAATAATAATCCTGCAAAACCTCTCAAATGTTAAATGCGACTAATGCATCATATTAGGATAACTTTGCAGGCTGCTGCATTGTTAAATGCAGCGCTGGCGTTGCATTAAAGAAATATTGCAACCCTCTGGGATGTTAAATACAATAAAATTAATTGCAATAATTTTGCAAAACCTCTCAAATGTTAAATGCAATTAATGCAACGCATTAGAACAACTCTGCAGGCTCCTGCAATGTTAAATGCAGCGCAGGCCTTGCATTAAAGCAAAATTGCAGCTGTTCTGGGGTATTAAACGCATTAAAATCATTGTAATAATCATGCAAAATCTCTCAAATGTTCAATGCAACTAATGCATCGTATTATGATAACATTGCAGACTGCTGCAAAGTTAAATGCAGTGATGGCCTTGCATTAAAGAAATATTGCAGCCACCTGGGATGTTTAATGCAATAAAATTAATTGCAAAAATCATGCAAAACCACTCAAATGTTAAATGCAACTGATGCAACGCATTAAAATCTTTATTGGTGTACGGTTCCCTCCTGACATCCATCCACCCACCCACCGATCGATCAATCAATCAATCTTTGATTAATTCTTATTATTATTAATAATATTAATTATTATTACTATAGTATTATTATTGTATTTACTACCCCCGGCACGTAGCTGAACCTCCAGGGCATGGTGGAGACTATCCGGCATTTGGAAGTGCTACCGGGAAGTGTGTCTGATGTGTGTGGGTCTGTGTGTGTGTCTGTGTGTGTGTCTGTGTGTGGGTGTGTGTTTGGGTCTGTGTTTGGGTCTGTGTTTGGGTCTGTGTTTGGGTTTGTGTTTGGGTTTTTGTTTGGGTTTGTGTTTGGATTTATGTTTGGGTCTGTGTTTGGGTCTGTGTTTGGGTTTGTGTTTGGGTTTGTGTTTGGATTTATGTTTGGGTTTGTGTTTGGGTTTGTGTCTGGTGTCTGGTGTGGGCGTTATAAACAAGTGCCGCGTGCTGTCTGTGGAAAGATCTTTATTGGTGTACGGTTGCTGTAATGTTAAATGCAGTGATGGCCTTGCATTAATGCAATATTACACCACCCTGGGATGTGAAATGCATTAAAAAATCATTGCAATAATCATGCAAAACCTCTCAAATGTTAAATGCAATTGATGCATCGCATTAGGATAACTTTGCAGGCTGCTGCAATGTTAAATGCAGTGATGGCCTTGCATTATAGTCACCTAGCTACCCCCAATGGATGTAATATGCATTAAATTAATTGCAATAATTTTGCAAAATCTCTCAAATGTTAAATGCAACAAATGCATCGCATTAGGATGACTTTTCAGGCTGCTGCAATGTTAAATGCAGTGATCGCCTTGCATTAAAGAAATATTGCAACACCCTGCGATGTGAAATGCAATAATAATCCTGCAAAACCTCTCAAATGTTAAATGCGACTAATGCATCGTATTAGGATAACTTTGCAGGCTGCTGCATTGTTAAATGCAGCGCTGGCGTTGCATTAAAGAAATATTGCAACCCTCTGGGATGTTAAATACAATAAAATTAATTGCAATAATTTTGCAAAACCTCTCAAATGTTAAATGCAATTAATGCAACGCATTAGAACAACTCTGCAGGCTCCTGCAATGTTAAATGCAGCGCAGGCCTTGCATTAAAGCAAAATTGCAGCTGTTCTGGGGTATTAAACGCATTAAAATCATTGTAATAATCATGCAAAATCTCTCAAATGTTCAATGCAACTAATGCATCGTATTATGATAACATTGCAGACTGCTGCAAAGTTAAATGCAGTGATGGCCTTGCATTAAAGAAATATTGCAGCCACCTGGGATGTTTAATGCAATAAAATTAATTGCAAAAATCATGCAAAACCACTCAAATGTTAAATGCAACTGATGCAACGCATTAAAATCTTTATTGGTGTACGGTTCCCTCCTGACATCCATCCACCCACCCACCGATCGATCAATCAATCAATCTTTGATTAATTCTTATTATTATTAATAATATTAATTATTATTACTATAGTATTATTATTGTATTTACTACCCCCGGCACGTAGCTGAACCTCCAGGGCATGGTGGAGACTATCCGGCATTTGGAAGTGCTACCGGGAAGTGTGTCTGATGTGTGTGGGTCTGTGTGTGTGTCTGTGTGTGTGTCTGTGTGTGGGTGTGTGTTTGGGTCTGTGTTTGGGTCTGTGTTTGGGTCTGTGTTTGGGTTTGTGTTTGGGTTTTTGTTTGGGTTTGTGTTTGGATTTATGTTTGGGTCTGTGTTTGGGTTTGTGTTTGGGTTTGTGTTTGGGTTTGTGTTTGGATTTATGTTTGGGTTTGTGTTTGGGTTTGTGTCTGGTGTCTGGTGTGGGCGTTATAAACAAGTGCCGCGTGCTGTCTGTGGAAAGATCTTTATTGGTGTACGGTTGCTGTAATGTTAAATGCAGTGATGGCCTTGCATTAATGCAATATTACACCACCCTGGGATGTGAAATGCATTAAAAAATCATTGCAATAATCATGCAAAACCTCTCAAATGTTAAATGCAATTGATGCATCGCATTAGGATAACTTTGCAGGCTGCTGCAATGTTAAATGCAGTGATGGCCTTGCATTATAGTCACCTAGCTACCCCCAATGGATGTAATATGCATTAAATTAATTGCAATAATTTTGCAAAATCTCTCAAATGTTAAATGCAACAAATGCATCGCATTAGGATGACTTTTCAGGCTGCTGCAATGTTAAATGCAGTGATCGCCTTGCATTAAAGAAATATTGCAACACCCTGCGATGTGAAATGCAATAATAATCCTGCAAAACCTCTCAAATGTTAAATGCGACTAATGCATCGTATTAGGATAACTTTGCAGGCTGCTGCATTGTTAAATGCAGCGCTGGCGTTGCATTAAAGAAATATTGCAACCCTCTGGGATGTTAAATACAATAAAATTAATTGCAATAATTTTGCAAAACCTCTCAAATGTTAAATGCAATTAATGCAACGCATTAGAACAACTCTGCAGGCTCCTGCAATGTTAAATGCAGCGCAGGCCTTGCATTAAAGCAAAATTGCAGCTGTTCTGGGGTATTAAACGCATTAAAATCATTGTAATAATCATGCAAAATCTCTCAAATGTTCAATGCAACTAATGCATCGTATTATGATAACATTGCAGACTGCTGCAAAGTTAAATGCAGTGATGGCCTTGCATTAAAGAAATATTGCAGCCACCTGGGATGTTTAATGCAATAAAATTAATTGCAAAAATCATGCAAAACCACTCAAATGTTAAATGCAACTGATGCAACGCATTAAAATCTTTATTGGTGTACGGTTCCCTCCTGACATCCATCCACCCACCCACCGATCGATCAATCAATCAATCTTTGATTAATTCTTATTATTATTAATAATATTAATTATTATTACTATAGTATTATTATTGTATTTACTACCCCCGGCACGTAGCTGAACCTCCAGGGCATGGTGGAGACTATCCGGCATTTGGAAGTGCTACCGGGAAGTGTGTCTGATGTGTGTGGGTCTGTGTGTGTGTCTGTGTGTGTGTGTCTGTGTGTGGGTGTGTGTTTGGGTCTGTGTTTGGGTCTGTGTTTGGGTCTGTGTTTGGGTTTGTGTTTGGGTTTTTGTTTGGGTTTGTGTTTGGATTTATGTTTGGGTCTGTGTTTGGGTTTGTGTTTGGGTTTGTGTTTGGGTTTGTGTTTGGATTTATGTTTGGGTTTGTGTTTGGGTTTGTGTCTGGTGTCTGGTGTGGGCGTTATAAACAAGTGCCGCGTGCTGTCTGTGGAAAGATCTTTATTGGTGTACGGTTGCTGTAATGTTAAATGCAGTGATGGCCTTGCATTAATGCAATATTACACCACCCTGGGATGTGAAATGCATTAAAAAATCATTGCAATAATCATGCAAAACCTCTCAAATGTTAAATGCAATTGATGCATCGCATTAGGATAACTTTGCAGGCTGCTGCAATGTTAAATGCAGTGATGGCCTTGCATTATAGTCACCTAGCTACCCCCAATGGATGTAATATGCATTAAATTAATTGCAATAATTTTGCAAAATCTCTCAAATGTTAAATGCAACAAATGCATCGCATTAGGATGACTTTTCAGGCTGCTGCAATGTTAAATGCAGTGATCGCCTTGCATTAAAGAAATATTGCAACACCCTGCGATGTGAAATGCAATAATAATCCTGCAAAACCTCTCAAATGTTAAATGCGACTAATGCATCGTATTAGGATAACTTTGCAGGCTGCTGCATTGTTAAATGCAGCGCTGGCGTTGCATTAAAGAAATATTGCAACCCTCTGGGATGTTAAATACAATAAAATTAATTGCAATAATTTTGCAAAACCTCTCAAATGTTAAATGCAATTAATGCAACGCATTAGAACAACTCTGCAGGCTCCTGCAATGTTAAATGCAGCGCAGGCCTTGCATTAAAGCAAAATTGCAGCTGTTCTGGGGTATTAAACGCATTAAAATCATTGTAATAATCATGCAAAATCTCTCAAATGTTCAATGCAACTAATGCATCGTATTATGATAACATTGCAGACTGCTGCAAAGTTAAATGCAGTGATGGCCTTGCATTAAAGAAATATTGCAGCCACCTGGGATGTTTAATGCAATAAAATTAATTGCAAAAATCATGCAAAACCACTCAAATGTTAAATGCAACTGATGCAACGCATTAAAATCTTTATTGGTGTACGGTTCCCTCCTGACATCCATCCACCCACCCACCGATCGATCAATCAATCAATCTTTGATTAATTCTTATTATTATTAATAATATTAATTATTATTACTATAGTATTATTATTGTATTTACTACCCCCGGCACGTAGCTGAACCTCCAGGGCATGGTGGAGACTATCCGGCATTTGGAAGTGCTACCGGGAAGTGTGTCTGATGTGTGTGGGTCTGTGTGTGTGTCTGTGTGTGTGTCTGTGTGTGGGTGTGTGTTTGGGTCTGTGTTTGGGTCTGTGTTTGGGTCTGTGTTTGGGTTTGTGTTTGGGTTTTTGTTTGGGTTTGTGTTTGGATTTATGTTTGGGTCTGTGTTTGGGTTTGTGTTTGGGTTTGTGTTTGGGTTTGTGTTTGGATTTATGTTTGGGTTTGTGTTTGGGTTTGTGTCTGGTGTCTGGTGTGGGCGTTATAAACAAGTGCCGCGTGCTGTCTGTGGAAAGATCTTTATTGGTGTACGGTTGCTGTAATGTTAAATGCAGTGATGGCCTTGCATTAATGCAATATTACACCACCCTGGGATGTGAAATGCATTAAAAAATCATTGCAATAATCATGCAAAACCTCTCAAATGTTAAATGCAATTGATGCATCGCATTAGGATAACTTTGCAGGCTGCTGCAATGTTAAATGCAGTGATGGCCTTGCATTATAGTCACCTAGCTACCCCCAATGGATGTAATATGCATTAAATTAATTGCAATAATTTTGCAAAATCTCTCAAATGTTAAATGCAACAAATGCATCGCATTAGGATGACTTTTCAGGCTGCTGCAATGTTAAATGCAGTGATCGCCTTGCATTAAAGAAATATTGCAACACCCTGCGATGTGAAATGCAATAATAATCCTGCAAAACCTCTCAAATGTTAAATGCGACTAATGCATCATATTAGGATAACTTTGCAGGCTGCTGCATTGTTAAATGCAGCGCTGGCGTTGCATTAAAGAAATATTGCAACCCTCTGGGATGTTAAATACAATAAAATTAATTGCAATAATTTTGCAAAACCTCTCAAATGTTAAATGCAATTAATGCAACGCATTAGAACAACTCTGCAGGCTCCTGCAATGTTAAATGCAGCGCAGGCCTTGCATTAAAGCAAAATTGCAGCTGTTCTGGGGTATTAAACGCATTAAAATCATTGTAATAATCATGCAAAATCTCTCAAATGTTCAATGCAACTAATGCATCGTATTATGATAACATTGCAGACTGCTGCAAAGTTAAATGCAGTGATGGCCTTGCATTAAAGAAATATTGCAGCCACCTGGGATGTTTAATGCAATAAAATTAATTGCAAAAATCATGCAAAACCACTCAAATGTTAAATGCAACTGATGCAACGCATTAAAATCTTTATTGGTGTACGGTTCCCTCCTGACATCCATCCACCCACCCACCGATCGATCAATCAATCAATCTTTGATTAATTCTTATTATTATTAATAATATTAATTATTATTACTATAGTATTATTATTGTATTTACTACCCCCGGCACGTAGCTGAACCTCCAGGGCATGGTGGAGACTATCCGGCATTTGGAAGTGCTACCGGGAAGTGTGTCTGATGTGTGTGGGTCTGTGTGTGTGTCTGTGTGTGTGTCTGTGTGTGGGTGTGTGTTTGGGTCTGTGTTTGGGTCTGTGTTTGGGTCTGTGTTTGGGTTTGTGTTTGGGTTTTTGTTTGGGTTTGTGTTTGGATTTATGTTTGGGTCTGTGTTTGGGTTTGTGTTTGGGTTTGTGTTTGGGTTTGTGTTTGGATTTATGTTTGGGTTTGTGTTTGGGTTTGTGTCTGGTGTCTGGTGTGGGCGTTATAAACAAGTGCCGCGTGCTGTCTGTGGAAAGATCTTTATTGGTGTACGGTTGCTGTAATGTTAAATGCAGTGATGGCCTTGCATTAATGCAATATTACACCACCCTGGGATGTGAAATGCATTAAAAAATCATTGCAATAATCATGCAAAACCTCTCAAATGTTAAATGCAATTGATGCATCGCATTAGGATAACTTTGCAGGCTGCTGCAATGTTAAATGCAGTGATGGCCTTGCATTATAGTCACCTAGCTACCCCCAATGGATGTAATATGCATTAAATTAATTGCAATAATTTTGCAAAATCTCTCAAATGTTAAATGCAACAAATGCATCGCATTAGGATGACTTTTCAGGCTGCTGCAATGTTAAATGCAGTGATCGCCTTGCATTAAAGAAATATTGCAACACCCTGCGATGTGAAATGCAATAATAATCCTGCAAAACCTCTCAAATGTTAAATGCGACTAATGCATCGTATTAGGATAACTTTGCAGGCTGCTGCATTGTTAAATGCAGCGCTGGCGTTGCATTAAAGAAATATTGCAACCCTCTGGGATGTTAAATACAATAAAATTAATTGCAATAATTTTGCAAAACCTCTCAAATGTTAAATGCAATTAATGCAACGCATTAGAACAACTCTGCAGGCTCCTGCAATGTTAAATGCAGCGCAGGCCTTGCATTAAAGCAAAATTGCAGCTGTTCTGGGGTATTAAACGCATTAAAATCATTGTAATAATCATGCAAAATCTCTCAAATGTTCAATGCAACTAATGCATCGTATTATGATAACATTGCAGACTGCTGCAAAGTTAAATGCAGTGATGGCCTTGCATTAAAGAAATATTGCAGCCACCTGGGATGTTTAATGCAATAAAATTAATTGCAAAAATCATGCAAAACCACTCAAATGTTAAATGCAACTGATGCAACGCATTAAAATCTTTATTGGTGTACGGTTCCCTCCTGACATCCATCCACCCACCCACCGATCGATCAATCAATCAATCTTTGATTAATTCTTATTATTATTAATAATATTAATTATTATTACTATAGTATTATTATTGTATTTACTACCCCCGGCACGTAGCTGAACCTCCAGGGCATGGTGGAGACTATCCGGCATTTGGAAGTGCTACCGGGAAGTGTGTCTGATGTGTGTGGGTCTGTGTGTGTGTCTGTGTGTGTGTCTGTGTGTGGGTGTGTGTTTGGGTCTGTGTTTGGGTCTGTGTTTGGGTCTGTGTTTGGGTTTGTGTTTGGGTTTTTGTTTGGGTTTGTGTTTGGATTTATGTTTGGGTCTGTGTTTGGGTTTGTGTTTGGGTTTGTGTTTGGGTTTGTGTTTGGATTTATGTTTGGGTTTGTGTTTGGGTTTGTGTCTGGTGTCTGGTGTGGGCGTTATAAACAAGTGCCGCGTGCTGTCTGTGGAAAGATCTTTATTGGTGTACGGTTGCTGTAATGTTAAATGCAGTGATGGCCTTGCATTAATGCAATATTACACCACCCTGGGATGTGAAATGCATTAAAAAATCATTGCAATAATCATGCAAAACCTCTCAAATGTTAAATGCAATTGATGCATCGCATTAGGATAACTTTGCAGGCTGCTGCAATGTTAAATGCAGTGATGGCCTTGCATTATAGTCACCTAGCTACCCCCAATGGATGTAATATGCATTAAATTAATTGCAATAATTTTGCAAAATCTCTCAAATGTTAAATGCAACAAATGCATCGCATTAGGATGACTTTTCAGGCTGCTGCAATGTTAAATGCAGTGATCGCCTTGCATTAAAGAAATATTGCAACACCCTGCGATGTGAAATGCAATAATAATCCTGCAAAACCTCTCAAATGTTAAATGCGACTAATGCATCGTATTAGGATAACTTTGCAGGCTGCTGCATTGTTAAATGCAGCGCTGGCGTTGCATTAAAGAAATATTGCAACCCTCTGGGATGTTAAATACAATAAAATTAATTGCAATAATTTTGCAAAACCTCTCAAATGTTAAATGCAATTAATGCAACGCATTAGAACAACTCTGCAGGCTCCTGCAATGTTAAATGCAGCGCAGGCCTTGCATTAAAGCAAAATTGCAGCTGTTCTGGGGTATTAAACGCATTAAAATCATTGTAATAATCATGCAAAATCTCTCAAATGTTCAATGCAACTAATGCATCGTATTATGATAACATTGCAGACTGCTGCAAAGTTAAATGCAGTGATGGCCTTGCATTAAAGAAATATTGCAGCCACCTGGGATGTTTAATGCAATAAAATTAATTGCAAAAATCATGCAAAACCACTCAAATGTTAAATGCAACTGATGCAACGCATTAAAATCTTTATTGGTGTACGGTTCCCTCCTGACATCCATCCACCCACCCACCGATCGATCAATCAATCAATCTTTGATTAATTCTTATTATTATTAATAATATTAATTATTATTACTATAGTATTATTATTGTATTTACTACCCCCGGCACGTAGCTGAACCTCCAGGGCATGGTGGAGACTATCCGGCATTTGGAAGTGCTACCGGGAAGTGTGTCTGATGTGTGTGGGTCTGTGTGTGTGTCTGTGTGTGTGTCTGTGTGTGGGTCTGTGTTTGGGTCTGTGTTTGGGTCTGTGTTTGGGTTTGTGTTTGGGTTTTTGTTTGGGTTTGTGTTTGGATTTATGTTTGGGTCTGTGTTTGGGTTTGTGTTTGGGTTTGTGTTTGGGTTTGTGTTTGGATTTATGTTTGGGTTTGTGTTTGGGTTTGTGTCTGGTGTCTGGTGTGGGCGTTATAAACAAATGCCGCGTGCTGTCTGTGGAAAGATCTTTATTGGTGTACGGTTGCTGTAATGTTAAATGCAGTGATGGCCTTGCATTAATGCAATATTACACCACCCTGGGATGTGAAATGCATTAAAAAATCATTGCAATAATCATGCAAAACCTCTCAAATGTTAAATGCAATTGATGCATCGCATTAGGATAACTTTGCAGGCTGCTGCAATGTTAAATGCAGTGATGGCCTTGCATTATAGTCACCTAGCTACCCCCAATGGATGTAATATGCATTAAATTAATTGCAATAATTTTGCAAAATCTCTCAAATGTTAAATGCAACAAATGCATCGCATTAGGATGACTTTTCAGGCTGCTGCAATGTTAAATGCAGTGATCGCCTTGCATTAAAGAAATATTGCAACACCCTGCGATGTGAAATGCAATAATAATCCTGCAAAACCTCTCAAATGTTAAATGCGACTAATGCATCGTATTAGGATAACTTTGCAGGCTGCTGCATTGTTAAATGCAGCGCTGGCGTTGCATTAAAGAAATATTGCAACCCTCTGGGATGTTAAATACAATAAAATTAATTGCAATAATTTTGCAAAACCTCTCAAATGTTAAATGCAATTAATGCAACGCATTAGAACAACTCTGCAGGCTCCTGCAATGTTAAATGCAGCGCAGGCCTTGCATTAAAGCAAAATTGCAGCTGTTCTGGGGTATTAAACGCATTAAAATCATTGTAATAATCATGCAAAATCTCTCAAATGTTCAATGCAACTAATGCATCGTATTATGATAACATTGCAGACTGCTGCAAAGTTAAATGCAGTGATGGCCTTGCATTAAAGAAATATTGCAGCCACCTGGGATGTTTAATGCAATAAAATTAATTGCAAAAATCATGCAAAACCACTCAAATGTTAAATGCAACTGATGCAACGCATTAAAATCTTTATTGGTGTACGGTTCCCTCCTGACATCCATCCACCCACCCACCGATCGATCAATCAATCAATCTTTGATTAATTCTTATTATTATTAATAATATTAATTATTATTACTATAGTATTATTATTGTATTTACTACCCCCGGCACGTAGCTGAACCTCCAGGGCATGGTGGAGACTATCCGGCATTTGGAAGTGCTACCGGGAAGTGTGTCTGATGTGTGTGGGTCTGTGTGTGTGTCTGTGTGTGTGTCTGTGTGTGGGTGTGTGTTTGGGTCTGTGTTTGGGTCTGTGTTTGGGTCTGTGTTTGGGTTTGTGTTTGGGTTTTTGTTTGGGTTTGTGTTTGGATTTATGTTTGGGTCTGTGTTTGGGTTTGTGTTTGGGTTTGTGTTTGGGTTTGTGTTTGGATTTATGTTTGGGTTTGTGTTTGGGTTTGTGTCTGGTGTCTGGTGTGGGCGTTATAAACAAGTGCCGCGTGCTGTCTGTGGAAAGATCTTTATTGGTGTACGGTTGCTGTAATGTTAAATGCAGTGATGGCCTTGCATTAATGCAATATTACACCACCCTGGGATGTGAAATGCATTAAAAAATCATTGCAATAATCATGCAAAACCTCTCAAATGTTAAATGCAATTGATGCATCGCATTAGGATAACTTTGCAGGCTGCTGCAATGTTAAATGCAGTGATGGCCTTGCATTATAGTCACCTAGCTACCCCCAATGGATGTAATATGCATTAAATTAATTGCAATAATTTTGCAAAATCTCTCAAATGTTAAATGCAACAAATGCATCGCATTAGGATGACTTTTCAGGCTGCTGCAATGTTAAATGCAGTGATCGCCTTGCATTAAAGAAATATTGCAACACCCTGCGATGTGAAATGCAATAATAATCCTGCAAAACCTCTCAAATGTTAAATGCGACTAATGCATCGTATTAGGATAACTTTGCAGGCTGCTGCATTGTTAAATGCAGCGCTGGCGTTGCATTAAAGAAATATTGCAACCCTCTGGGATGTTAAATACAATAAAATTAATTGCAATAATTTTGCAAAACCTCTCAAATGTTAAATGCAATTAATGCAACGCATTAGAACAACTCTGCAGGCTCCTGCAATGTTAAATGCAGCGCAGGCCTTGCATTAAAGCAAAATTGCAGCTGTTCTGGGGTATTAAACGCATTAAAATCATTGTAATAATCATGCAAAATCTCTCAAATGTTCAATGCAACTAATGCATCGTATTATGATAACATTGCAGACTGCTGCAAAGTTAAATGCAGTGATGGCCTTGCATTAAAGAAATATTGCAGCCACCTGGGATGTTTAATGCAATAAAATTAATTGCAAAAATCATGCAAAACCACTCAAATGTTAAATGCAACTGATGCAACGCATTAAAATCTTTATTGGTGTACGGTTCCCTCCTGACATCCATCCACCCACCCACCGATCGATCAATCAATCAATCTTTGATTAATTCTTATTATTATTAATAATATTAATTATTATTACTATAGTATTATTATTGTATTTACTACCCCCGGCACGTAGCTGAACCTCCAGGGCATGGTGGAGACTATCCGGCATTTGGAAGTGCTACCGGGAAGTGTGTCTGATGTGTGTGGGTCTGTGTGTGTGTCTGTGTGTGTGTCTGTGTGTGGGTGTGTGTTTGGGTCTGTGTTTGGGTCTGTGTTTGGGTTTGTGTTTGGGTTTTTGTTTGGGTTTGTGTTTGGATTTATGTTTGGGTCTGTGTTTGGGTTTGTGTTTGGGTTTGTGTTTGGGTTTGTGTTTGGGTTTGTGTTTGGATTTATGTTTGGGTTTGTGTTTGGGTTTGTGTCTGGTGTCTGGTGTGGGCGTTATAAACAAGTGCCGCGTGCTGTCTGTGGAAAGATCTTTATTGGTGTACGGTTGCTGTAATGTTAAATGCAGTGATGGCCTTGCATTAATGCAATATTACACCACCCTGGGATGTGAAATGCATTAAAAAATCATTGCAATAATCATGCAAAACCTCTCAAATGTTAAATGCAATTGATGCATCGCATTAGGATAACTTTGCAGGCTGCTGCAATGTTAAATGCAGTGATGGCCTTGCATTATAGTCACCTAGCTACCCCCAATGGATGTAATATGCATTAAATTAATTGCAATAATTTTGCAAAATCTCTCAAATGTTAAATGCAACAAATGCATCGCATTAGGATGACTTTTCAGGCTGCTGCAATGTTAAATGCAGTGATCGCCTTGCATTAAAGAAATATTGCAACACCCTGCGATGTGAAATGCAATAATAATCCTGCAAAACCTCTCAAATGTTAAATGCGACTAATGCATCGTATTAGGATAACTTTGCAGGCTGCTGCATTGTTAAATGCAGCGCTGGCGTTGCATTAAAGAAATATTGCAACCCTCTGGGATGTTAAATACAATAAAATTAATTGCAATAATTTTGCAAAACCTCTCAAATGTTAAATGCAATTAATGCAACGCATTAGAACAACTCTGCAGGCTCCTGCAATGTTAAATGCAGCGCAGGCCTTGCATTAAAGCAAAATTGCAGCTGTTCTGGGGTATTAAACGCATTAAAATCATTGTAATAATCATGCAAAATCTCTCAAATGTTCAATGCAACTAATGCATCGTATTATGATAACATTGCAGACTGCTGCAAAGTTAAATGCAGTGATGGCCTTGCATTAAAGAAATATTGCAGTCTCCTGGGATGTTTAATGCAATAAAATTAATTGCAATAATCATGCAAAACCACTCAAATGTTAAATGCAACTGATGCAACGAATTAAAATCTTTATTGGTGTACGGTTCCCTCCTGACATCCATCCACCCACCCACCGATCGATCAATCAATCAATCTTTGATTAATTCTTATTATTATTAATAATATTAATTATTATTACTATAGTATTATTATTGTATTTACTACCCCCGGCACGTAGCTGAACCTCCAGGGCAGGGAGGAGACTATCTGGCATTTGGAAGTGCTTCCGGGAGGTGTGTCTGATGTGTGTGGGTCTGTGTGTGTGTCTGTGTGTGGGTGTGTGTGTGGGTGTGTGTTTGGGTCTGTGTTTGAGTCTGTGTTTGGGTTTGTGTTTGGGTTTGTGTTTGGATTTATGTTTGGGTCTGTGTTTGGGTTTGTGTTTGGGTTTGTGTCTGGTGTCTGGTGTGGGCATTATAAACAAGTGCCGCGTGCTGTCTGTGGAAAGATCTTTATTGGTGTACGGTTGCTGTAATGTTAAATGCAGTGATGGCCTTGCATTAATGCAATATTACACCACCCTGGGATGTGAAATGCATTAAAAAATCATTGCAATAATCATGCAAAACCTCTCAAATGTTAAATGCAATTGATGCATCGCATTAGGATAACTTTGCAGGCTGCTGCAATGTTAAATGCAGTGATGGCCTTGCATTAAAATCACCTAGCTACCCCCAATGGATGTAATATGCATTAAATTAATTGCAATCATTTTGCAAAACCTCTCAAATGTTAAATGCAACAAATGCATCGCATTAGGATGACTTTTCAGGCTGCTGCAATGTTAAATGCAGTGATCGCCTTGCATTAAAGAAATATTGCAACACCCTTCGATGTGAAATGCAATAATAATCCTGCAAAACCTCTCAAATGTTAAATGCGACTAATGCATCTTATTAGGATAACTTTGCAGGCTGCTGCATTGTTAAATGCAGCGCTGGCGTTGCATTAAAGCAATATTGCAACCCCTGGGATGTTAAACACAATAAAATTAATTGCAATAATTTTGCAAACCCTCTCAAATGTTAAATGCAATTAATGCAACGCATTCGAACAACTTTGCAGGCTCCTGCA
Organism: Rhinoraja longicauda; assembly: GCF_053455715.1. Lineage (NCBI taxonomy): Eukaryota > Metazoa > Chordata > Chondrichthyes > Rajiformes > Arhynchobatidae > Rhinoraja > Rhinoraja longicauda. The sequence continues at coordinate 33,981 of NW_027602483.1, forward strand.
ATGTTATATGCAGCGCAGGCCTTGCATTAAAGCAAAATTGCAGCTGTTCTGGGGTATTAAACGCATTAAAATCATTGTAATAATCATGCAAAATCTCTCAAATGTTCAATGCAACTAATGCATCGTATTATAACATTGCAGACTGCTGCAAAGTTAAATGCAGTGATGGCCTTGCATTAAAGAAATATTGCAGCCACCTGGGATGTTTAATGCAATAAAATTAATTGCAAAAATCATGCAAAACCACTCAAATGTTAAATGCAACTGATGCAACGCATTAAAATCTTTATTGGTGTACGGTTCCTCCTGACACCCACCCATCGATCAATCAATCTTTGATTAATTCTTATTATTATTAATAATATTAATTATTATTACTATAATATTATTATTGTATTTACTACCCCCGGCACGTAGCGGAACCTCCAGGGCAGGGAGGAGACTATCTGACATTTGGAAGTGCTTCCGGGAAGTGTGTCTGATGTGTGTGGGTCTGTGTGTGTCTGTGTGTGTGTCTGTGTGTGTGTGTCTGTGTGTGGGTGTGTGTTTGAGTCTGTGTTTGGGTGTGTGTTTGGGTCTGTGTTTGGGTTTGTGTTTGAGTTTGTGTTTGGGTTTGGGTTTGTGTTTGGGTCTGTTGCAATAATCATGCAAAACCTCTCAAATGTTAAATGCAATTGATGCATCGCATTCGGATAACTTTGTAGGCTGCTGCATTGTTAAATGCAGTGATGGCCTTGCATTAAAGTCACCTAGCTCCCCCCAATGGATGTTATATGCTTTAAATTAATTGCAATAATTTTCAAAACCTCTCAAATGTTAAATGCAACAAATGCATCGCATTAGGATGACTTTTCAGGCTGCTGCAATGTTAAATGCAGTGATCGCCTTGCATTAAAGAAATATTGCAACACCC